>NW_027167685.1:0-132500 GCF_040954835.1 Lepisosteus oculatus
GCAGCGTCAGGCCTGGTTAGTACTTGGATGGGAGACTGCCTGGGAATACCAGGTGCTGTAAGCTTTTGCTCTCCCGGCCAGCAGGGGTCGCCGTTGGTGCCGTAGGCTTTGGGAGGAAAACCTGCAGGATGGAAAGGTGATCTATAGCCTCATCTCTAGAGATGTTTTGTTGCTGTGGCATGTGTGTGACCCATATTCAAAAAAAAAAACCCGTCTGTAAAACGAATATCGAAGCTGCCTCTAAATCTGCAAATGAAGATGAGTCGATAAACCACTCGTTTTTCGTATAACTAGACATATATTCATTTGTTACCGATTTCATTCATTGAGCACGGATACAGTAGAGGTACAGCCATTCACTGTTTGACATGTCTGCACTGGTACAGAACCGAGCAATCAGAAAACGGGTGAAACTGTCTTTAGACTCAGCATACAGTACCGAGGCCCCCCATGACCAAATAAAGGCTAACCTCGAAAATCAGCCTAAAGAACGCAGACTACAGCAAAACGACTGACTTTGAAAAGGGAATGAACGTCCGGAAGGAGTAGTGGAACTAGCTTGAGATGCTTCTCCGGACCCCTAACTAAAAGCCAGCGAGAACCAGCAGCGGCGTCCACTCCTGTCGAACCGGGATCCTTCCGCAGCCACGCAGCTCGTGGTGTCCTAACCCTCCCGTATCTGATTTTGGACCAAGCACATCAGGGGAGAGCGCGAACGCAGTCCCCCACTACCAGAAATTATGCAGTCGAGATTCCCACATTTGGGGAATTCGCAGGGGTCAGCACAGCCGGAGTGCAATGGCCGAGCCTCGCCCTGGGTGAACCGATTTCGATTCGATTTTTAAGAACTTTATTTTCTTTTCACAAAAAATTACAGGAAATCACAAATCAGAAAGCTTTACATTAATATACATACTTAAAACAGTATATATGATCACATCTCATTACATTTTGACACGGTAACAGTTACATAGCAACAATTTTCTTTTTTTCTGGTGCAAATCACATTCTTTATTTAAACATGATAATGTTTTTCACAGTTTCTTGAGATATTGACCTATGCTCTCTATTTCCCACAGATTTTCTGCTTCCTCCCTCCCTTCTCTCCACAGATCTCTGAGGTAATAGTTCTCTCGGGTGATGAACAGGGCCAGGCTACCTGCTGCCTTGACTGGGACCTCGATGCCTTTGAACAGCCCCATGTTCCTCACTCTCCACAGGGCGTCTTTCCCACTGTTCACCACGGCCCAGATCCTGTCAAACACGTCAGGAGGAAGTTTGACAGGAGAGATGCCGTATATGATGAAAGCAGCGGTCAGGGTAAATTGGGGCGAGAGAGCCTGCAGCCAATCTTCAAACTGTGCCCAGAAGGCCTTAGCAAAAAAGCAGGACCACAGGAGATGGGTCACAGTCTCCTCCTCGCCGCAGCCCACCCTAACGCAGCGAGGGCTGGGGGTGAGGCCCCTACGGTACAAGAAAGTTCGTACCGGTAAGCACTGGTGGACGACACTCCAGGCTAAATCTCTGTGAATGTTGCACAGAAATTTAGAGGATGTGTGTTTCCACACCTTCCTTGTTTGGGCTGATGTTAAAATGCCCACAGGGGTCTGCCTATTGTTCTGGGGTGCTACGAAATCTTCCAGTTTTTGGACGCTGACATCTCGGAGGGGAATATGGCCAATTGGGTGAGATCTTAGAAAACTTTTAACTGTCCCATAAATTGCAGGGCATGTGTCAGAGAGTGGGACGTCCAGCTTGGGTCTGACACCCCACACTCTGAACACCTCCCTACCTACCCAGAGCCTGGAAAAATAAGTCCAGGTACGCGCTGCAGGTGCTGTTGCAAAGCCTCTCAGCACAGAGGCCAGGAAAATGCACAGCAGCTTCGTAGCAATATCTGGGACAGACTTCCCCCCTGAGGGTAGCGGCCTGTACATTATTTCCCTTCTGAGTCTTTCCTGCTTCCCACCCCATAGAAATTGAAACATCAATCTCCTCAGCACCGCCGCAACACGGTGTGGGATTGGGAAGGTAGAAGCCAGAAAATTCAAGACAGGCAAGAGCTCGGCTTTGATGACCAGCACCTTCCCTGTCATGGTGAGGTCTCGGTCCTTCCATTGCATCAGTTTTTTGTTTAAGATTGGCAATTTGTTCTGCCAATTTACTGTTCCCATCTCTTCTCCAAAATACACCCCCAGGACCTTAATTCTCTTCTCTTGCAGCCTGAGATCATGTCCTTCTTTTGGCTCCCTCCAGTTCTGATAAAAAATCTCACTCTTAGATGTGTTAATTTTTGCGGAGGAAGCCAAAGAGAACCGATCACAGCACTGCAGAGCTCTGCTAATTGAGGCATTGTCAGAGAGGAGCAGGGTGACGTCATCCATGTATAGAGATGTCTTTACCTCTCCTCCCCCACTTCCAGGCACTGGTATCCCATTAATGGCCTGATCCTGGCGCAAGGCACAGGCTAAGGGCTCCATAGCCAAAACGAATAACAAGGGGGATAATGGGCAGCCCTGCCTCACCCCTGAACAGACTTCAAAGGTGCGTGATCTATTGCCATTAACCATGACTCTGCTGTTGCTACCTGTGTACAGCAGGTTAATCCACTTTCTCATGATGGGGCCAAACTTCATGTGCTCAAGTACCGATGTTAAGTACTGCCGGTTTAGGCGGTCAAAGGCCTTTTCTAGGTCTACACCTAAAATGCACAGAGGGAGGGAGCGATCCTCAGAGTACAGACAGACATCCCTCAACAAGGCCAGGTTGTCGCTCATCAGGCGTCCTGCTATCCCACAAGTCTGTTCTTTCCCTACCAGTGAGGCCACTACATTTTGTAGGCGCAGGAAAAGGGCTTTGGACAGGATCTTAGTGTCCACGCCTAACAGGCTGAGGGGTCTCCAGTTCTTTATGTCATTTTTTGCTCCTTTCTTAAACAAGAGAGAGATAGTGCCTTCTCTTAAGGAGTCAGGCAGCAATTCTGTCTTGTAGCTTTCCTCGAATAGGAGCAGTAGCGGATCCTGAAGCAGATCCCAAAAGGTGCAATAAAATTCTTTAGGGAGCCCGTCAGCACCCGGAGTTTTCCCCTTCTGTAAGCTCTCCATAGCCTGTCTCAGCTCTTCTACTGTCAAATCCCTCTCAAGTACTTCCCTATCTTCTTCACTCAAAATGTTTTCTAGCTTTGAGGTAAAAAAATGAATATCTTCATCCTTTACCTCTGTAGAGCTGTACAGTCTTGAGTAGAAGGCCTCGGTGCAGGAGAGGATAGCACTCGGCTCTGTTCTCTCTCGTCCCTCCTCATCAACTACACTTTCCATGACAGTCTTGGAGCCTACCACTTTCCTGAAAAAGAAGCGAGTACACTTCTCATTTTCTTCCAAGAACTGCACTCTGCTTCTTAACAGCACTCCTCGACTACTTTCTTCGGCTATGCTCCGGATGTCCTTTTTTAAAAGGGCGATATCCTCGAGCACATCGAAGCCACTGTGCAGCATCGTGTAGAGACGCTGCAGCTGCCTCTGTTTCCTGGCTAGCACTCCTCTCCGTCTGGCAGCAGCCTTCCTTCCCTCAGCCATGAAAAAGGCCTTTGTCCTCACCTTCACCTCCTCCCACCACTCTCCTACTGACCCGTACAGACACTGCAAGGACAGCCACTGTGATAGTTTCTCCTTGTAGCGGGATACTACCCCCTCGTTCTCTAGCAGCTTTGTGTTGAGTTTCCAGAGGCCTGGGCCAAAGACAGTCCCGCCCTGGAGTTCCACTCTACACCCTAAAGCCTGATGATCTGAGAAGAAGACAGGCTGAAGAGTGACCCCAACAACTTTCACTCTCTCTGAGACAAAGCAATAGTCAATTCTGGAGCTGCTATTCCTCCCTGACCATGTATATCCTGCTGTTGTGGGATATATACATCTATATGTGTCTGAGAGTTTAAAGTCTTGAACTAAGTTTTGCAGGGCCAGTGAGCTGGAATCCAATTTTATCGGCGAGCTAGACTGCCTGTCTGTGTGCTCTAAGATACAATTAAAATCCCCTCCCACTATCACGTCTGTGCTGCATAACAATAGGGGGGAGAGTGCCTTGAGTAGCTCCACCCTTCCTCCTACGTCAGTAGGGCAATACACATTGATTAGCCGCAGGTTAACGGTCCCCCATTCCACATCCACACACAGCAACCTGCCATCTATGACCCTCTGAATACTTTTCAATTTGAATGCCCATCCTTTGAAAAGAATGGCCACGCCAGAGGCTCTGTTGTTATTGTCCCCTGACCAAACAGAAGGCCCTTTATCCCACCTATCTTCAAAACTTTTATACCTCTCTTGATAGGCTAAAGCACACTCCTGCAACATCAACACATCTCCCTCTCTCTGCTGGAGGTAATCAAAGACAGACTGGCATTTAACTCTGTCATTGATACCTCTTGTGTTAAGAGAAATTATGTTAAGAGCCATATTACATAAGAAAGTGGAACCAGTCTTTACAAAACACATTTCTCTTCGGTCTCACCTGTTACCTTTTTCTTTTTCTTTTTCTTCTTACCAATTTCCTGCCAGCCATCCTCTGAATGAGCCTTCATCAGGGTGGCAGCAGTAAAAGCGTTCACAGAGTCCATTTCAAGGAAGGGGGTAGAGGGAGGGGTGGAGAGGTTCCAGCTGTCCCCATCGCCATGCTCTCCTTCCTCCTCGCTCGGGGAGAAAACAGAGTCATTTTTTCTTTTCCTCAAGTCCAGCTCCTGGGAGCACTGAGGGGAAAGGGGTGCAGCCGATGCACCAGTCTCCTCTTCCCCCTCACCCACCAGCTGCTGCAGATCCTCCGTGATGGACTGGATGGAGGAGAGGAGGGCATCTGTAGCACTTGCAGAGTCTGAGAAAAGCAGCTCCGCTGAATCCTGGGTATCCTCGCTGGACCCGCTCCACCGGGGGGCCCCACACTGGCCCTCGTTCTGAGGAGCAGGAGTGGGGGAGGGGTCCTCGCTGTTCTCGGGGGTTTTCAAACCCTCGTGCTTGTCTGGTGCAGTCTGCGGTTGTGGGGGCGTAGTGGATTTCTCTTCCACCAGCCCCGGAGCCACAGCGGGACTGATCCTGGCTGGAGGCTGAGAGTCTTTGTCCAACAAGGGTTCTTTGTTTGACTTGTTGTTTGCTTTGGATTTTCGGGCTGGTTTGGCTGAAACAAGCACTGCCTCATCCTTTCTCATTTTGAGTTTATTGGCGTAGGCGTGAGGGCAGTTCTTAAAAACGTGTCCTTCCGAGCCACATAAATTGCACTTTGGCAGCATTGAACAGTCAGAGGCTAAATGTCCCTGTTTGCCACAGGTCTTGCAGCATTTCACAGTGCAGGACGATGCCAGGTGTCCCACAGCACCACAGCGCCGACACACCTTTGGTTGTCCCACATAAAACACATAGCCATTGCAGGCGCCCAGCCGGATTGTAGAGGGCAGGTGCCTTAAGCCTCCATTTACGCTGTCCGGTAGCAAGCGAACCTCGAATTTCCTTGCTCCTGTTTTTATACCATCAACATCTCTAACCTCAGTTCCATGGTGGACGGTGCAGTACTGGTTAAGCCAGGTGTGAATGTCCTCCGTCTTTGCCAGTTCCGAGAACATAACAACATGCACCGTTTTCCTCTCTCTCTGTGTCAGAGGCTGCAAGTTGATCTTCTCAAGTGCAGGAACTTTGCCTCTTTTTGCCTCAAACACATCCACGCATTGTTCAAACAGAGGATAGGTAGCAAATACAACCTCAAATGCTTTCTGACCTGGGAGAGCGAAGATGAAATCCAAGTGCCGAGGTTCAAAGCCAAGTTCCTTCTGTAACACTTTTCTGCTGAACTGCATACGATCCATGAAGAGGTCATCCAAGAGCTCAAAACGTACAGCATTCTTACGGGATCCAAAGGTTGCCATTTCAAAAACCGCAAATCGAACACTGCTTCCAACAAAAGAAAAACAATCCAACTACTCCACCTACAGGCTGATCAAGGTATCTCCCCTGCCAGGTAAGTATGAGTTAAACAGGCCCCTGCAAGCGGCCCGCACCCACAGCACAAATCGCGCAGCCTAGGCCACCTCCTCGCCCCGCACGCCACCGCCTCCTGCTGGGCCCACTCTTTCACACACTCACACGCCACACTAACACTCAAAAGTGTGGGCAAAACGAGAAAACGAGCGCGCCGTTTCCTACACATCTGCAGTCGCCGTTGCGCATTCGCAGCATGTCCCGGGATGCAATTCGGCCTCATTTGCATAACTCCAGACCGGCAGATCGCCACGCAAGCTCGCGACGTGCGCCTGCCACACACCGAACAAACCTTTTCAGCAATTTCCAAAAAACGGGCCTGCTCGCCTGCCCACAAGGCTCCGTCTCTTACCTGCTCTCCAGAGCCTGCTGCCTTCTGTGCTTTTCTCTCGGCACCGCTGCAGTGCACACAACTCCTGCAGCGGGAGGGGGGGAGAAAGTTCCCACGCTCCGCCGCAGGGAAGGCTCGCTCCGTGCGCACACGTCCTTTCGATGCCAGTCCAACAAGTGCTCCGCATTAGCTGCGTCGGGGCTCCGGCGTGTCGCACCTCACCTCACCTCGCACTGCCCCCTCCTTGAATGTCTGCCGCTGGGCATGCCCCGCTCTCCTCCGCCTTATCTTATCGCGTGTGAGCACCGACAATGGCCACAATGCCGGGGAATGGCACCTGTAAAGTGTTAATTGGGGCACAGGAACAGCCCGTCTCGTCTCGGGGGGGCCGGCTTCAGAGACAATACAGCAAACACAGCGGGGCGGGGGAAGAAGACGACACCACACATGCGGGTACATTCAGCTCCGGCGGGAACGAGACATTTGTCGGTCTTTTCAAGTGCCGAGAGCCGAGCAATCCTTCACTTGTATCGTTTCTCCCCGGTGACTAGATCTGGCCCTGCGACTCTCGACTGGGCTCACCCCCGGGGCAGCCCAGCAGGTGTGAGCCTGGCCGGCACCCGGATGGGAGATTCCACCCCGGAAAAGCTCCGGTTGCTGCTGCTCCTGCAAGAGGTGTGACTGGGACCAGTAGGGAGCGCTCACCCTGCGGGCTGTGTGGCTCTCTTACGCCCCAGCCTCCTGATGGCGACACTCTGCTGCACAAACAGGCGCCGTCCTTCGGGGGAGGCGTCAAACCGAGGTCCCGACCCTCCTTGGCCATTAGACTACCCCAGGGCGTCTCTCAAAAAGAGACGCCGGGGGTGTCCCTCTGGTGTTAGTGCTCCCCTTTACCCATCAGTCGGGGTCTCCTCCTAATCCCCGTCTCACCTGTAACAATCAATGACGAGGCCCCCCTGTCCGTGAGATTTAGTACTCGCGCAAGAGACCGGGGGCAGAGCGCGAACGCGGTCCCCCGCCCCCCACAAAGTGCGCGCTCCGGGTTCCCTCTCGGGGCCCTGCAACACAGCGGAAGGGCAGCGAGAAGGAGCCTCTTGCTCTGACGCCGCAAGGCCACAAAAGGGTGGAGGCGCCGCGCGCCCGGCCGACGTGTTGGACCGGTGCGCTTTACGTGCTGAAATAAACACGCGAAAGCCCCGAAATGTTTCCAGAGTGCTGTGCACTGGAGGTTTTTGTCTGGTGAAGACTTGCCTGGTGCTCCTCCGTGCAGATTGTTTGTCCTCCTCCAGTGCGGGACGTGCCAACACAAGGGAGCGCATTCGCCAACATCCAGGCACGCAATGCGATTTGGAAAGCAGCTCCTTTCCAAAGAGTGGCACACGAACGATCCTTCAGTCCCGCTCGGGGGGCACGGAACCCCCGCCACACACAGCTTCAAGTAGCGAGTCAGGCGCCGGGGCTTTCGCTTATGGCCACACCACCCTGAACACGCCCGATCTCGTCTGATCTCGGAAGCTAAGCAGTGTAGATAAAACTGGTTCAGGGACGCCAAATAATGTAGATTAAGCCGGTTCAGGGACGCCAAATATGTAAGAAAAGTGGCTCTCTGAAGGCACCAGTTCTGTAAGGTTTGGGCATTTACTGAGACAATTATTAATTGTAGCAGTAAATCACAAAGTTGATTCTTTTGATGGCTTTAGAATCCAACCATGCGACATAACTCAAACAACGCGCACACACAGGTACTAATACACGAGGATACATTTATTAATACATAGAATATGCATGAAAAACTAACAGATCTTATCGAGAGGGTTATCAGAATACAAAAGATATATATTCAATCAGTTACAAAGTGTTACACATATCAAGAGGACATACGTTCAGTATATCATTCATTAAGACCGTTTCGTAAAGTGAACTTGGTTACAACTTCTACATTAGATACTCAAAACAAGTACATAACTCTTAGGAATTAAATTGATATCAACTGGTTTGGATAACAATTGAATTCTCGAGCTGTAATGCATTGAAGTTGAATACTCATCCAATCTTTGGGGATTCAGATCTCCTGCGGGCACAAAGAAACAGTTGCAGGCTGTTGCTGTCCAATCCGCGCTCTCTGGCTCCGTGCCAGGCTGTGCTGTGCGGCTTGCGACGGTGCGCTGCTGTTGCTCATTGTTGGCTTTAACTAGCAAAGTTTGTGCACAGGAGAAAAGATGATTGTGGGTCCCAGCAAGTCAGGAAGAGGACCAGTTCGTTCCTGATGAAGAGCTAGTTCTGAATAGTGATTCAGCTTTCCACAGTTCCGACCTGTTCATGAGGCCTGCTGCTGGTTACTCTCTGGCAACCTCCGCTCTAGACTCTTAGAACAAAGGAAAGTTCTGGCACTCGGACACACTGGCCGTTCCGTGGTTGTCCGGGCTGAGTCTCAGGATGGTCAGGAGGCGCGCTGCGAGAATGTCCTGCCCTTGGGAGCCTTCTGCTCCTGGGCCGTCCTGCCCTGGAATTCTCCTTTGAATTCCCTTTAGAATCTTACTGAATCTTGTTGAATCTTCCCTTCTGAATCTGAATCTGAATCTGAATCTGAATCTCTCAGGCTCTCTGTGTTGCCTGTTTTTACCTGGAGGAACTTCAGCTCATTGATTGGCTGAAAGTTCCATGGGCATCAGAGTCCCACGTGGGTTACTCGGCCCTACCAGTCCCTGATTGGTTGATCAGGGTGAGATATGAGTCACTTAGTCCTGACACTTAGTAATGCAGTCCAGATGTCCAACTCGCACTCCCTAGACAGATAGGCACCAATGGATGACCATTGATCATGATAGCCAGGCTTAGCTAAGTGCATCCCCCTTTGGGAGCTGTCCTTATCAAAAGAAAACATCTTGCATGAATGGTTTCTCTGTGGCTGCACCACAGAGATGAACAGAGAAATGGGGCCTCATTTGGGAAGCTCAGAAACCCTTAATTCTGCCTTATTAATAAACCTCGCCGCTACATATCCCCCCTTTTTGAAGGTCACGAGGTCCCGAGGCATTGTTGCCTTCAAAACAAAACAGAGTTAAGTGATGTCCCTTGCCATTAGAACATTAACCTTAAATGTCCACATTACTCCTCGAGAATTCATACCGGAACCAGCATTGGATACAAACAGGATGAATAACATCTGGAGTATGTATAAACACGGTAGGAGACATTATCTAAGTCTAGGAATTACACATCAGGAAGTTCACTGTCAATATCTGATACCTCTGTAGTAGATATTTGGGGAGAAGTCACTTCCTTTCTTTTGACATGCTACCGTTGACTCATTCGTGCTACCCAGAGTACATCTTGATGTGAGAGTACATCATTCAGAGTACACTGTCAGTCATGATCCAGCTACCTGGCAGTAGTGTTACAATAACAACAGTTCCTGTTCCCAGCCCCCCCCGATAAACCACAACACCTGTGTTGGGTATCTGCTAGGGTGGTTTGGAGGTTTGTTCCATTAAAGCAAACTAACTACCTGTACCTCTTCAGGGCTTACTGTTTCTTGGATTTCTATCCAATTCAATAGTGTGGCACCTGAAGGCATCCATGACCTCAAGTTTGGTCTTATGTTGTCTGGTTCTAGACAGTACAGTGTTAAGTTCAAGAGCACTATGGCCTCCTCGGGAACTTGCAGGAAAACTGTTTGATTAGGTAGCTGCATTGCGGTAGCTGTATCATGCCTGTCACAAGTCATGGTGTCAGTTAAATGTGGTGTGCTGACCAGCCATTTACTTCCCACCTGCTCTTCGTGGGGTTCATTAACCTCCCTCTGCTCATTAGTAGCTTTACACCCTTCATTGGTGAATCATTTAGACACAGCCAATGGATAGCTTTGGTAGCCATACCCATCTCAAGATTTGGAACCGAATTCAATCTTGGATTGCCTTCTGGGTGAGCTATGAGCAATGGGGTTAATGTCACATACTCCTCTACTGAGAAGAGTGGAATCAAGTGGGTTGGGAATTGTGCCATGGCTAGACTGGCTACAGTGGCACTAAGCTCCCTTAACAGGTCTTGTGTCAACATTCTGGCCTGTTGCACACAAGCATAAACCCACTGTATAACACCAACAATCATGTCCACTGGTTGGGGAATAAGGTTTAACCCTGTTGCATAGGAAGTTGCCTGTAGGGTTTCCCCTAAGCTTTCCAACTTTTGCTGCTGTTGATACAGTCTGTCACTACCCTCTGGCATTTCTGACACCTGCCTTCTTGGGGCAGTCGGGGTGAGAGTGCCAGTAGCACACAAACCTACCAGAAATAGCAAACGTGCAACAGTGGCGGCAGCAATCAGTCCTCCCAAAAGTCTTTTCGGGTGGCTGATCCCAGTCATCTCCTTCTGAGTGACTGTTGCCTTTCTAAGCTGGCGCAGCGTGTACATGGTGTCTTTCTCAGTATGCCATGTGGCATCTTGGGCACCAACATCCTGGAAATCTGTGGAGATCTGACGCAGCTGCTGATGCTGCTCCTCCTTTTCCAGGGCATTTGCTTTTTCGATTTGTTCATGCCTGTGCTCTAGGAACCCTGCAGGGGGCGGTGCAGCGGTGGAGCATGCCTGACCCTCGGCTGAGTGGTCATCTGGAGCACCTGAGTGATCTGGGATTGTTACCCTATTCTCACTGTTCAGGTCCACCCTGCACACCTCCTGATTGAGGAATCCCTCTATCGGCATGTTTACAATCGTTCGCTGGGGGTAGGTGTAGGACACCTGCTCGCTCCCCCCTTCCCTCGCTAGGGGTTCAGGGAGCTGCCCCAGCAGTGGGATAGCTAGTTCACTGTCTTTGAACTTACTATCACTCACCAGGCCCATGTCAGTGCAGGCGGGGATTCTGACACCCCTCTTTGCGATGTTCTGCACTGGCAGGTGGGTGGCTTGACAATCCAGCTCCAGTCTGGCTGAACCACTGTTGGTCAGACTCAGACTGACAGACTGAGCTGGTGGCTGTGAGAAAACCGGCTCGGCTTTCATTCCCTGTCCCTTCTGGGGGACTGGGTGTGTAGGCAACCCTGCCGTTGAGGCAGGAACAATCAGGTCAGTCTCACTCACTACCTGGTAGTTGTGAGAAATAATGTTACCTGACTGCAGGTTCCCTGGGTCACAGCAGAGGGAATCAGCATCTGGGATCAGGTGTGTCCACAGCGCAGTAGTCTCAGCGTCCAGCTGGACCTCCTGTCTAACCTGTGAATGTTGCACCAGGGGCACCTGGCGGTGGCCCTGTGACAGCTGCTCAAGCAGATCCTCACTAATAGAGGACCTCTCAGGGCTAAGGGCGAGGGCTACATCACCAACCTGCTCTCCTGCCATCTGGATCCCTTCCACCACTGCGGGGTGGTGGTCCTGACCCCTCTTGGGTGCCAGGGTGCACAGGGAAAGCTCCTTTTCATCGCCAGGTGGGGAGATCAGCTCCTCTTTAGGGATGTAAAAGGTGTGTGCTTTACCTGGTGGATCAGGCGGCTGCTCGGAGCACCGCTCCTGTGGCATGGAGGCTGTTGGGACCTTGGCTGGGGCACGACTTCCCTGTATATTCGGGGAACAAGAAAATATTTTTATTTCTTGTCCAGAGGGAACAGAAGGAATCTCCGCATGGGCTTCTGTGTTCGGTGGGCACTGTGTGAGCACAGTCTGCCTCTTGGCCCCCCTTTCCTTCTGTACAGAAGGCTTAGGAGCCTTGACCTGTTTCCACACCTTGCCTTTCTGGTGATCCACCAAAGGTTCCTCTCTGAGTCGCATGCCCTTTTCTTTTTCTACCCGTTTGAGCTTGCCGTGTGACATCAAACACCTCTCAACCTCAGTGTCAATCAGTGTCTCACTGTGTAAGACATCTCCCATGGCAGCCTTGAGGTAAAAGCTTCCTGCTTTTCCTCTGTGTTTTACTGCCTGCTCTGTGACTTCAGGGGTGGAGTCAGCACTCACTTGGGAGTGGCTGACCTCATCCAGGCAGGAACCCTTCCGCTCAATCAGATAGACTGAGGGAGGGAGAGGGGGCGGGTCTCCGCCTCCTCCAGTGGAGAGTATCAGCTCATTCACGCTTCCGGCAGCCTTGGGGAGCGGTTGTCCCTGTCCTAATAAAGCTTGTTCAAGCCTGGCCAGGCGGGCGGCTACTGAATCCTTTTGTTCAGCTTTTTCTAGCCCTTTCCCTCCCCCGGTGTTCTCATGGCACTTAGGACGCTGGGTGCGGTCCTGTGTGCCAGCTTTGGAACAGGGCTTAGCCAGCTCAGGAGCCTGTGCTCCTTCGAGCAGGAGGGAATTAACCCTGCTGGCTCTGACGGCGAACACAGTCGCTTTAACAGCTTTTTGCTCAGAGTGACTTTGGACATCATACTCCCAGGCTTTCTGCACGAATCTCTTAATATCAGTCATTTTCATGGTCTGTGCATCTGTATGCATTAAGATCATCTTTCTGACTGACGGGTGGAGATTCGCAATGAATAAACCCTTGAAATGTGTGTTCTCTTCGCAACCCTCATCATTTCGCCCTGCAAAATAAGTTCGTCTAAGTCTCTCGTAATATTCGCGAGGGGACTCTGCTCTCTCGTGCTTAATGTTAAGAGCGGCGGCTATCGCAGCAGTCGGGTCAATAAACGCACTGTATTCTTCGATAAGTGCTTGACATAGCTGCTCAAAGTCATTACAGACTTCTTTCATCTGCCTAGCCATCCACTCATGTACAGCTCTGCTGGTAGTTTTCCTGACCAGAAACACTTTCTCCTGTTCTGTGGCGTTTGGCAGGTACTGCAGGTTATACCTGAGGTCCTGAATATAACTCTCGATATTATTCTCTGACACTGCCGGGTCAAATCTCTCTATGTCCTTCGCTAGCTCTCTCAGAGAATGGAGATTTATCCTAGCTTCTCCGCTGACGGAGATATGGAAGAGATCGTGGTCAGACCTGTCGCTGCTAGAGAGAGTGCTTAATAGCGACTCGAATTCAGACCTTTTAGCAACCATCGTTAAACTTAAAGAGTATTACTTTTATGTACAAAATCACAGTTTTACCACAGAAAACCACAAGATCAAGTATGCAATCAACCCGGTAGATCGCAAAAGATCAGAAAACAATCAAGCACTGCTTAAAGAGCAAGGGGAACTTTTTTTCTTTCGGCTTTCAGCACACTGTATTGTCGTGTATGAAACCCGCGGCGTTTTATATTGAATTATTCCGCTTGGTTGACTCATTTCAGTCTTGCCACGCCCGTGCCAGGGACGCCAAATAATGTAGGGAAAACCGGTTCAGGGACGCCAAATATGTAATCATAGTGGCTCTCTGAAGGCACCAGTTCTGTAGGGTTTGGGCATTTACTGAGACAATTATTAATTGTAGCAGTAAATCACAAAGTTGATTCTTTTGATGGCTTTAGAATCCAACCATGCGACATAACTCAAACAACGCGCACACACAGGTACTAATACACGAGGATACATTTATTAATACATAGAATATGCATGTAAACCTAACAGATCTTATCGAGAGGGTTATCAGAATACAAAAGGTATATATTCAATCAGTTACAAAGTGTTACACATATCAAGAGGACATACGTTCAGTATATCATTCATTTAGACTGTTTCTTTGTGCCCGCAGGAGATCTGAATCCCCAAAGATTGGATGAGTATTCAACTTCAATGCATTACAGCTCGAGAATTCAATTGTTATCCCAACCAGTTGATATCAATTTAATTCCTAAGAGTTATGTACTTGTTTTGAGTATCTAATGTAGAAGTTGTAACCAAGTTCACTTTACGAAACGGTCTAAATGAATGATATACTGAACGTATGTCCTCTTGATATGTGTAACACTTTGTAACTGATTGAATATATACCTTTTGTATTCTGATAACCCTCTCGATAAGATCTGTTAGGTTTACATGCATATTCTATGTATTAATAAATGTATCCTCGTGTATTAGTACCTGTGTGTGCGCGTTGTTTGAGTTATGTCGCATGGTTGGATTCTAAAGCCATCAAAAGAATCAACTTTGTGATTTACTGCTACAATTAATAATTGTCTCAGTAAATGCCCAAACCCTACAGAACTGGTGCCTTCAGAGAGCCACTATGATTACATATTTGGCGTCCCTGAACCGGTTTTCCCTACAGCAGCGTCGGGCCTGGTTAGTACTTGGATGGGAGACAGCCTGGGAATACCAGGTGCTGTAAGCTTTTGCTCTCCCGGCCAGCAGGGGTCGCCGTTGGTGCCGTAGGCTTTGGGAGGAAAACCTGCAGGATGGAAAGGTGATCTATAGCCTCATCTCTAGAGATGTTTTGTTGCTGTGGCATGTGTGTGACCCATATTCAAAAAAAAAAACCCGTCTGTAAAACGAATATCGAAGCTGCCTCTAAATCTGCAAATGAAGATGAGTCGATAAACCACTCGTTTTTCGTATAACTAGACATATATTCATTTGTTACCGATTTCATTCATTGAGCATGGATACAGTAGAGGTACAGCCATTCACTGTTTGACATGTCTGCACTGGTACAGAACCGAGCAATCAGAAAACGGGTGAAACTGTCTTTAGACTCAGCATACAGTACCGAGGCCCCCCATGACCAAATAAAGGCTAACCTCGATAATCAGCCTAAAGAACGCAGACTACAGCAAAACGACTGACTTTGAAAAGGGAATGAACGTCCGGAAGGAGTAGTGGAACTAGCTTGAGATGCTTCTCCGGACCCCTAACTAAAAGCCAGCGAGAACCAGCAGCGGCGTCCACTCCTGTCGAACCGGGATCCTTCCGCAGCCACGCAGCTCGTGGTGTCCTAACCCTCCCGTATCTGATTTTGGACCAAGCACATCAGGGGAGAGCGCGAACGCAGTCCCCCACTACCAGAAATTATGCAGTCGAGATTCCCACATTTGGGGAATTCGCAGGGGTCAGCACAGCCGGAGTGCAATGGCCGAGCCTCGCCCTGGGTGAACCGATTTCCGATTTTTAAGAACTTTATTTTCTTTTCACAAAAAAATACAGGAAATCACAAATCAGAAAGCTTTACATTAATATACATACTTAAAACAGTATATATGATCACATCTCATTACATTTTGACACGGAACCAGTTACATAGCAACAATTTCTTTTTTTCTGGTGCAAATCACATTCTTTACTTAAACATGATAATGTTTTTCACAGTTTCTTGAGATACTGTCCAATGCCCTCTATTTCCCACAGATTTTCTGCTTCCTCCCTCCCTTCTCTCCACAGATCTCTGAGGTAATAGTTCTCTCGGGTGATGAACAGGGCCAGGCTACCTGCTGCCTTGACTGGGACCTCGATGCCTTTGAACAGCCCCATGTTCCTCACTCTCCACAGGGCGTCTTTCCCACTGTTCACCACGGCCCAGATCCTGTCAAACACGTCAGGAGGAAGCTTGACAGGAGAGATGCCGTATATGATGAAAGCAGCGGTCAGGGTAAATTGGGGCGAGAGAGCCTGCAACCAATCTTCAAACTGTGCCCAGAAGGCCTTAGCAAAAAAGCAGGACCACAGGAGGTGGGTCACAGTCTCCTCCTCGCCGCAGCCCACCCTAACGCAGCGAGGGCTGGGGGTGAGGCCCCTACGGTACAAGAAAGTTCGTACCGGTAAGCACTGGTGGACGACACTCCAGGCTAAATCTCTGTGAATGTTGCACAGAAATTTAGAGGATGTGTGTTTCCACACCTTCCTTGTTTGGGCTGATGTTAAAATGCCCACAGGGGTCTGCCTATTGTTCTGGGGTGCTACGAAATCTTCCAGTTTTTGGACGCTGACATCTCGGAGGGGAATATGGCCAATTGGGTGAGATCTTAGAAAACTTTTAACTGTCCCATAAATTGCAGGGCATGTGTCAGAGAGTGGGACGTCCAGCTTGGGTCTGACACCCCACACTCTGAACACCTCCCTACCTACCCAGAGCCTGGAAAAATAAGTCCAGGTACGCGCTGCAGGTGCTGTTGCAAAGCCTCTCAGCACAGAGGCCAGGAAAATGCACAGCAGCTTCGTAGCAATATCTGGGACAGACTTCCCCCCTGAGGGTAGCGGCCTGTACATTATTTCCCTTCTGAGTCTTTCCTGCTTCCCACCCCATAGAAATTGAAACATCAATCTCCTCAGCACCGCCGCAACACGGTGTGGGATTGGGAAGGTAGAAGCCAGAAAATTCAAGACAGGCAAGAGCTCGGCTTTGATGACCAGCACCTTCCCTGTCATGGTGAGGTCTCGGTCCTTCCATTGCATCAGTTTTTTGTTTAAGATTGGCAATTTGTTCTGCCAATTTACTGTTCCCATCTCTTCTCCAAAATACACCCCCAGGACCTTAATTCTCTTCTCTTGCAGCCTGAGATCATGTCCTTCTTTTGGCTCCCTCCAGTTCTGATAAAAAATCTCACTCTTAGATGTGTTAATTTTTGCGGAGGAAGCCAAAGAGAACCGATCACAGCACTGCAGAGCTCTGCTAATTGAGGCATTGTCAGAGAGGAGCAGGGTGACGTCATCCATGTATAGAGATGTCTTTACCTCTCCTCCCCCACTTCCAGGCACTGGTATCCCATTAATGGCCTGATCCTGGCGCAAGGCACAGGCTAAGGGCTCCATAGCCAAAACGAATAACAAGGGGGATAATGGGCAGCCCTGCCTCACCCCTGAACAGACTTCAAAGGTGCGTGATCTATTGCCATTAACCATGACTCTGCTGTTGCTACCTGTGTACAGCAGGTTAATCCACTTTCTCATGATGGGGCCAAACTTCATGTGCTCAAGTACCGATGTTAAGTACTGCCGGTTTAGGCGGTCAAAGGCCTTTTCTAGGTCTACACCTAAAATGCACAGAGGGAGGGAGCGATCCTCAGAGTACAGACAGACATCCCTCAACAAGGCCAGGTTGTCGCTCATCAGGCGTCCTGCTATCCCACAAGTCTGTTCTTTCCCTACCAGTGAGGCCACTACATTTTGTAGGCGCAGGAAAAGGGCTTTGGACAGGATCTTAGTGTCCACGCCTAACAGGCTGAGGGGTCTCCAGTTCTTTATGTCATTTTTTGCTCCTTTCTTAAACAAGAGAGAGATAGTGCCTTCTCTTAAGGAGTCAGGCAGCAATTCTGTCTTGTAGCTTTCCTCGAATAGGAGCAGTAGCGGATCCTGAAGCAAATCCCAAAAGGTGCAATAAAATTCTTTAGGGAGCCCGTCAGCACCCGGAGTTTTCCCCTTCTGTAAGCTCTCCATAGCCTGTCTCAGCTCTTCTACTGTCAAATCCCTCTCAAGTACTTCCCTATCTTCTTCACTCAAAATGTTTTCTAGCTTTGAGGTAAAAAAATGAATATCTTCATCCTTTACCTCTGTAGAGCTGTACAGTCTTGAGTAGAAGGCCTCGGTGCAGGAGAGGATAGCACTCGGCTCTGTTCTCTCTCGTCCCTCCTCATCAACTACACTTTCCATGACAGTCTTGGAGCCTACCACTTTCCTGAAAAAGAAGCGAGTACACTTCTCATTTTCTTCCAAGAACTGCACTCTGCTTCTTAACAGCACTCCTCGACTACTTTCTTCGGCTATGCTCCGGATGTCCTTTTTTAAAAGGGCGATATCCTCGAGCACATCGAAGCCACTGTGCAGCATCGTGTAGAGACGCTGCAGCTGCCTCTGTTTCCTGGCTAGCACTCCTCTCCGTCTGGCAGCAGCCTTCCTTCCCTCAGCCATGAAAAAGGCCTTTGTCCTCACCTTCACCTCCTCCCACCACTCTCCTACTGACCCGTACAGACACTGCAAGGACAGCCACTGTGATAGTTTCTCCTTGTAGCGGGATACTACCCCCTCGTTCTCTAGCAGCTTTGTGTTGAGTTTCCAGAGGCCTGGGCCAAAGACAGTCCCGCCCTGGAGTTCCACTCTACACCCTAAAGCCTGATGATCTGAGAAGAAGACAGGCTGAAGAGTGACCCCAACAACTTTCACTCTCTCTGAGACAAAGCAATAGTCAATTCTGGAGCTGCTATTCCTCCCTGACCATGTATATCCTGCTGTTGTGGGATATATACATCTATATGTGTCTGAGAGTTTAAAGTCTTGAACTAAGTTTTGCAGGGCCAGTGAGCTAGAATCCAATTTTATCGGCGAGCTAGACTGCCTGTCTGTGTGCTCTAAGATACAATTAAAATCCCCTCCCACTATCACGTCTGTGCTGCATAACAATAGGGGGGAGAGTGCCTTGAGTAGCTCCACCCTTCCTCCTACGTCAGTAGGGCAATACACATTGATTAGCCGCAGGTTAACGGTCCCCCATTCCACATCCACACACAGCAACCTGCCATCTATGACCCTCTGAATACTTTTCAATTTGAATGCCCATCCTTTGAAAAGAATGGCCACGCCAGAGGCTCTGTTGTTATTGTCCCCTGACCAAACAGAAGGCCCTTTATCCCACCTATCTTCAAAACTTTTATACCTCTCTTGATAGGCTAAAGCACACTCCTGCAACATCAACACATCTCCCTCTCTCTGCTGGAGGTAATCAAAGACAGACTGGCATTTAACTCTGTCATTGATACCTCTTGTGTTAAGAGAAATTATGTTAAGAGCCATATTACACAAGAAAGTGGAACCAGTCTTTACAAAACACATTTCTCTTCGGTCTCACCTGTTACCTTTTTCTTTTTCTTTTTCTTCTTACCAATTTCCTGCCAGCCATCCTCTGAATGAGCCTTCATCAGGGTGGCAGCAGTAAAAGCGTTCACAGAGTCCATTTCAAGGAAGGGGGTAGAGGGAGGGGTGGAGAGGTTCCAGCTGTCCCCATCGCCATGCTCTCCTTCCTCCTCGCTCGGGGAGAAAACAGAGTCATTTTTTCTTTTCCTCAAGTCCAGCTCCTGGGAGCACTGAGGGGAAAGGGGTGCAGCCGATGCACCAGTCTCCTCTTCCCCCTCACCCACCAGCTGCTGCAGATCCTCCGTGATGGACTGGATGGAGGAGAGGAGGGCATCTGTAGCACTTGCAGAGTCTGAGAAAAGCAGCTCCGCTGAATCCTGGGTATCCTCGCTGGACCCGCTCCACCGGGGGGCCCCACACTGGCCCTCGTTCTGAGGAGCAGGAGTGGGGGAGGGGTCCTCGCTGTTCTCGGGGGTTTTCAAACCCTCGTGCTTGTCTGGTGCAGTCTGCGGTTGTGGGGGCGTAGTGGATTTCTCTTCCACCGGCCCCGGAGCCACAGCAGGACTGATCCTGGCTGGAGGCTGAGAGTCTTTGTCCAACAAGGGTTCTTTGTTTGACTTGTTGTTTGCTTTGGATTTTCGGGCCGGTTTGGCTGAAACAAGCACTGCCTCATCCTTTCTCATTTTGAGTTTATTGGCGTAGGCGTGAGGGCAGTTCTTAAAAACGTGTCCTTCCGAGCCACATAAATTGCACTTTGGCAGCATTGAACAGTCAGAGGCTAAATGTCCCTGTTTGCCACAGGTCTTGCAGCATTTCACAGTGCAGGACGATGCCAGGTGTCCCACAGCACCACAGCGCCGACACACCTTTGGTTGTCCCACATAAAACACATAGCCATTGCAGGCGCCCAGCCGGATTGTAGAGGGCAGGTGCCTTAAGCCTCCATTTACGCTGTCCGGTAGCAAGCGAACCTCGAATTTCCTTGCTCCTGTTTTTATACCATCAACATCTCTAACCTCAGTTCCATGGTGGACGGTGCAGTACTGGTTAAGCCAGGTGTGAATGTCCTCCGTCTTTGCCAGTTCCGAGAACATAACAACATGCACCGTTTTCCTCTCTCTCTGTGTCAGAGGCTGCAAGTTGATCTTCTCAAGTGCAGGAACTTTGCCTCTTTTTGCCTCAAACACATCCACGCATTGTTCAAACAGAGGATAGGTAGCAAATACAACCTCAAATGCTTTCTGACCTGGGAGAGCGAAGATGAAATCCAAGTGCCGAGGTTCAAAGCCAAGTTCCTTCTGTAACACTTTTCTGCTGAACTGCATACGATCCATGAAGAGGTCATCCAAGAGCTCAAAACGTACAGCATTCTTACGGGATCCAAAGGTTGCCATTTCAAAAACCACAAATCGAACACTGCTTCCAACAAAAGAAAAACAATCCAACTACTCCACCTACAGGATGATCAAGGTATCTCCCCTACCAGGTAAGTATGAGTTAAACAGGCCCCTGCAAGCGGCCCGCACCCACAGCACAAATCGCGCAGCCTAGGCCACCTCCTCGCCCCGCACGCCACCGCCTCCTGCTGGGCCCACTCTTTCACACACTCACACGCCACACTAACACTCAAAAGTGTGGGCAAAACGAGAAAACGAGCGCGCCGTTTCCTACACATCTGCAGTCGCCGTTGCGCATTCGCAGCATGTCCCGGGATGCAATTCGGCCTCATTTGCATAACTCCAGACCGGCAGATCGCCACGCAAGCTCGCGACGTGCGCCTGCCACACACCGAACAAACCTTTTCAGCAATTTCCAAAAAACGGGCCTGCTCGCCTGCCCACAAGGCTCCGTCTCTTACCTGCTCTCCAGAGCCTGCTGCCTTCTGTGCTTTTCTCTCGGCACCGCTGCAGTGCACACAACTCCTGCAGCGGGAGGGGGGGAGAAAGTTCCCGCGCTCCGCCGCAGGGAAAGCTCGCTCCGTGCGCACACGTCCTTTCGATGCCAGTCCAACAAGTGCTCCGCATTAGCTGCATCGGGGCTCCGGCGTGTCGCACCTCACCTCACCTCGCCCTACCCCCTCCTTGAATGTCTGCCGCTGGGCATGCCCCGCTCTCCTCCGCCTTATCTTATCGCGTGTGAGCACCGACAATGGCCACAATGCCGGGGAATGGCACCTGTAAAGTGTTAATTGGGGCACAGGAACAGCCCGTCTCGTCTCGGGGGGGCCGGCTTCAGAGACAATACAGCAAACACAGCGGGGCGGGGGAAGAAGACGACACCACACATGCGGGTACATTCAGCTCCGGCGGGAACGAGACATTTGTCGGTCTTTTCAAGTGCCGAGAGCCGAGCAATCCTTCACTTGTATCGTTTCTCCCCGGTGACTAGATCTGGCCCTGCGACTCTCGACTGGGCTCACCCCCGGGGCAGCCCAGCAGGTGTGAGCATGTCCGGCACCCGGATAGGAGATTCCACCCCGGAAAAGCTCCGGTTGCTGCTGCTCCTGCAAGAGGTGTGACTGGGACCAGTAGGGAGCGCTCACCCTGCGGGCTGTGTGGCTCTCTTACGCCCCAGCCTCCTGATGGCGACACTCTGCTGCACAAACAGAGGTCAAACCGAGGTCCCGACCCTCCTTGGCCATTAGGAAACCCCAGGGCGTCTCTCAAAAAGAGACGCCGGGGGTGTCCCTCTGGTGTTAGTGCTCCCCTTTACCCATCAGTCGGGGTCTCCTCCTAATCCCCGTCTCACCTGTAACAATCAATGACGAGGCCCCCCTGTCCGTGAGATTTAGTACTCGCGCAAGAGACCGGGGGCAGAGCGAGAACGCGGTCCCCCGCCCCCCACAAAGTGCGCGCTCCGGGTTCCCTCTCGGGGCCCTGCAACACAGCGGAAGGGCAGCGAGAAGGAGCCTCTTGCTCTGACGCCGCAAGGCCACAAGAGGGCGGAGGCGCCGCGCGCCCGGCCGACGTGTTGGACCGGTGCGCTTTACGTGCTGAAATAAACACGCGAAAGCCCCGAAATGTTTCCAGAGTGCTGTGCACTGGAGGTTTTTGTCTGGTGAAGACTTGCCTGGTGCTCCTCCGTGCAGATTGTTTGTCCTCCTCCAGTGCGGGACGAGCCAACACAAGGGAGCGCATTCGCCAACATCCAGGCACGCAATGCGATTTGGAAAGCAGCTCCTTTCCAAAGAGTTGCACACGAACGATCCTTCAGTCCCGCTCGGGGGGCACGGAAGCCCTGCCACACACAGCTTCAAGTAGCGAGTCAGGCGCCAGGGCTTTCGCTTACGGCCACACCACCCTGAACACGCCCGATCTCGTCTGATCTCGGAAGCTAAGCAGCGTCGGGCCTGGTTAGTACTTGGGTGGGAGACTGCCTGGGAATACCAGGTGCTGTAAGCTTTTGCTCTCCCGGCCAGCAGGGGTCGCCGTTGGTGCCGTAGGCTTTGGGAGGAAAACCTGCAGGATGGAAAGGTGATCTATAGCCTCATCTCTAGAGATGTTTTGTTGCTGTGGCATGTGTGTGACCCATATTCAAAAAAAAAAACCCGTCTGTAAAACGAATATCGAAGCTGCCTCTAAATCTGCAAATGAAGATGAGTCGATAAACCACTCGTTTTTCGTATAACTAGACATATATTCATTTGTTACCGATTTCATTCATTGAGCACGGATACAATAGAGGTACAGCCATTCACTGTTTGACATGTCTGCACTGGTACAGAACCGAGCAATCAGAAAACGGGTGAAACTGTCTTTAGACTCAGCATACAGTACCGAGGCCCCCCATGACCAAATAAAGGCTAACCTCGATAATCAGCCTAAAGAACGCAGACTACAGCAAAACGACTGACTTTGAAAAGGGAATGAACGTCCGGAAGGAGTAGTGGAACTAGCTTGAGATGCTTCTCCGGACCCCTAACTAAAAGCCAGCGAGAACCAGCAGCGGCGTCCACTCCTGTCGAACCGGGATCCTTCCGCAGCCACGCAGCTCGTGGTGTCCTAACCCTCCCGTATCTGATTTTGGACCAAGCACATCAGGGGAGAGCGCGAGTGAGTCCCCCACTTCTAGAAATTATGCAGTCGTTCTGAGGGCTACCATCTCATCATTAACAGCCTTCAGACTAGATGAGATAGAATTTGCTAATTCTTCTAAAGTCGAGGCCATTTGAATTAACTCTCGACTCAGAAAGTTCATGCCGGCTTGTGGAAATATTATACCTAAATAATATTTCCAATCAGCCAATTTTCTTTGTGGTCTGTGGTTAGGTCCGAAGGGGCTGTGGGTTTGAACACGGATATGAGGAACCACATATCCTAAATAACATGAGCCAGACCACTGGGCTGGCAACCATGGGTAGGCTCGTTTTCCACAACTGAAATATGTTCCGTTTGGCGCTCCCCATGCCTCTGAAAATAAGAAGCTTATACCAAATTGTGGGGTGTGCCGATCCCATCCTGGAATTTGGAAGGTAGAGGTGGATATATTTGCAGCGATGGTAAGGTTGCAACGACTCCATCCAACCAAGTGCAGACCATTAGTGTGCTGAAAACATATGTTTCCCTCACGTTCCTTATTTAGAGTCAGGTATGGTGGTGTATGGCTTCTGTTATATTTAGGAGCGTAAGAGCCTGTGAAACTCGTGGGCTCTAAGCCTCGCTCCTGTAGATATTGTAATGTTGTGCAGGTTAAAGTCGTGTTATGGCAACCCCCATAGTTTGTCATATAAAATCTCCTAAATTATCCCTCCAAATGATCATGCCTATGACTTCCTCGAGACGCCAAGGAATGGCCCCCATAGGAAGTCCTTCCTGTACATATTTGGGTAATGCGGCACACACCCAGCAGGCACTTTGGTTGGTTTTCTTAGCTGTCAGATAGGAGACGCCTAAAAAGGAATTAATTCCATGTTCTCCTTTGTGGGAGAGATGATCATTAATCCCTGCGGAACATAGTCCTACAGCAACAATTATCGTTATTGACAGAAATGATTTCATTCTGAGTCTGTAAATGGGGATGAGGCTCGTCGGCAGTGTGACGCGTGGATCCAGCGATCTTTTCCTTCCACTCGAACCGCAGACTCAGTTGTCAACAGGATCTGGTAGGGTCCGTCCCACCTGGGCTGGAGAACCTGTGAAGGAAATTTCCTGATCCACACCCACTCTCCTGGGATGAGGTCGTGCCCTCCTTCAGGTGGTGGTCCCCACGCCTCCAGGACCTGCTCGCGGGCTCCTTGGGTGGCCTCTGTCAGCAACTTGCAATACTGTAACAGAGAATCAGTTAGTATACTCAAGCCTACTCTGTCATGTCCTGGAGAGTCACTCAGTCTCATGGGACGCCCCGTGATCACCTCAAACGGGCTCAGCCCCACTATTCGATTTGTCCCAGCCCGGATGCTGCACAGTACGGCGGGCAATGCATCCACCCAGGGGATCCCTCCCAGGTGGTACTTTGTCAATTTAGCTTTCAAAGTCCGGTTCACCCGTTCCACCATGCCGGAGGACTGCGGGTGATGAGGGCAATGCAGGTCCCATTTGATCCCTAGTAGGTCTGCCACCACCTGACACACTTTTCCAGTAAAATGTGTGCCCTGGTCTGAGTCTATGCGACACGGGAGTCCCCATCGGGGAATTACTTCTGTCACGAGATATTTGGCAGTTGTCTGCGCAGTCTCTCGTTTGACAGGGACAGCCTCCACCCATCTAGAAAACTGGTCCACCATCACTAGGAGACCTGTTTTCCCTTTACAGGGTGGCAGTGAACAATAGTCTATTTGCCAGTGTCTAAAGGGCCCCTCGGGTGCAGGACGTCGAAGATTAGGAGCCCGAACCGGCGGTGCTCCAGAGGCTTTTTGGCACTCGCCACAGCGTTGTACCACATCAGCTGCGAAGGGTTTCACGCCTGTGGTACAACGCCTGTGCCCACCCAGCTCTGAGCAAAGTGTCGAGTCATTTGGCTAACACCTGGGTGCCCTGTGGAGTGTATTTGCTGTGCCAGGTAGGGCATTAGTTGCTTGGGACAGGCGGGTCTGCCTGTACGCTGGCACCTCCAGGTCCCATCCTTCTGCAGCCCCACATTGCGTTCCATCCAGGTCCATTTCTCAATCCTTAGGGCCTGGGCCTGGAGCTCGCTGAGCTGTTCCGTCCGGAGTGCCTGTATGTTCACTGTGCAAACTGAAATAATCTGAAGAGGTTTTTCTATAGCCCACTCCTCCCATTGCCCCAGGGCAGCTTGATGTGCTGTCCAGTCTGCCAGCTTATTGCCCCTGGCCTCGGGAGTGTCCTCTCTGCTGTGGCCCTTACATTTGACTACAGCTACCTGCTTTGGGAGTTGGAGAGCCGCAAGCAGCTCAGACACCAGATCTGCATTCTTTACCGGAGTGCCAGCAGAGGTTAAAAAATCCCTATTACTCCATAACCTTCCAAAGTCATGGCATACTCCAAATGCGTATCGTGAGTCTGTGTATATTATGGTGGTCTTGCCTTTTGCTAATTTACAGGCTTCCACCAAAGCTTTCAGTTCAGCTCACTGTGCTGACGTGGGTACCTCAAATCTTCCCCCACATTGGATATCATGTTCTGTAGTCACAGCCCAACCCGCTTTCCTCTCCCCACTAGAATTTGTGAATTAAGTTCCATCAGTGAAGAGGATGAGGTCTTCATTCCTTAGTGGTTGCTCGGCTATTTTGATGCCCTCATCTTCTCCCATTGCCCAAACATCACAGCTGTGTTCTAACATGTAGGCTTCTGATGGGTCAGGTAACAATGTGGCTGGATTTAGAGCTCCTTCACGTTCAATGGTAATATTTGGAGCCTCTAACAAGACCTGCCACTTGCTCCATCGTATCGCATTAACCTGACTGACCCGATTCAGGGACATGAGGGTGTGTACCGCATGTGGGCATCGAACAATCAGTTGTTGATCTAGTACTATGTTATTGACTGCCTGTACTGCTAGACAGACGGCCTGAACGGCTCGTAGACATGGACCCCAGCCCCTGGCTACCTCGTCCAAGGATCCAGAGTAATACCCTACCGGGCGGTACCTACCCCCATGTTCCTGTGTTAGTACAGCTGTCCAAAATCCATTCTTTTCACTTACGTAGAGGTAGAATGGTTGATCTGTCTGAGGAAACCCCAATGCAGGAGCCTGTAACAGAGCTTGTTTTAAATCATTAAAAGCATGTTCAGCTTCAGGACTCCAAGCAATAGGATCAAGGGACCTCCCTCCCCCCTTTAATAGGTCTGTAAGTGGTTTGGCCCTTTCAGAAAAAGCATCAACCCAATTTCTATTGAAATTGCACAGAGATGATCGGAGCTCTCTCACCGTATTGGGACTAGGGTGTGTTCGGATTGCCTAGGCCCGATCTTCTGTCAATTCCCTTTTTCCCTGACTAATCTTTTGTCCCAAGTAAATTACGGTGTCTAGGCATAACTGTGCTTTGCTATAACTAGCCTTGTGTCCTTTTTTAACCAGTTGGTTGAGAATAATTTGGAGGTCCTTCTTGTGGGTTTCCTCGTCAGGAGACGCGATTAAAATATCATCCACATATTGGATAACGACGGAGGACACTTGAGGCAGCTCCCGGAGATGCCTCCGAAGTGCCATGTGATACACGGTGGGGCTGTTATGAAACCCCTGTGGTAACCTGGTCCAAGTATATTGTTCTCCATCTACAACAAAAGCGAACCAATCTTGTAACTCTGGGTGTAGAGGAACAGACCAGAACCCATTAGCCATGTCAATTACTGAAAACACCTGGTGCTCAGGGGTCAGTAGTTGAAAAATAGCAGAGGGGTCTGCTACCAAGGGGGTGAGACGGTTGATGTGTTGATTAGCTTTTGAGTAATCAACTGTGAATCGCCATGCTCCGCTGGCTTTCTTTACGGGCCATATTGGACTGTTGCTTGTACTGTGTGTTTTTCGTACAATGCCTTGAGTCAATAGTTTTTGTATTACTGGTCGAACCCCTTCCTCCGCCTCTTTGTTGATTTTATATGGCTTTGTGTATGGCGGGGATTTCCCAGTAAATGTGGCGGGTTCCATATCCAGAAGCCCGCATTCGTCCTTATCCATAGTCCAAATTGAATGCCCTTTTAGTTCGTCTTTTTGGAGGGACCAGATGTTTACCTCCACCCTCTCCTCATGTATGGTTAATGTAACCCCTTGTAGGTATTTCAGAGCATCCCATCCCAACAGATCTGGGGTAGATCCTACCCACATGACAGCATTAAATGTTACCTCCCCATCTCCTAGTCTAATCTTGAGTTTTTGAGTTTCTCTGAGTGTTATTCGATTACCCCCTACACCAGTGGCCTCCAGCTCCCTCCCTGTGAACATGACACCACACCGTTTGGCTGACTGTTCAGATAAACACGATAATTGAGCCCCAGTGTCCCATAAAAGTGACATTTGAATCCCATTAATCGTGCATTGTAATTTGAGCTCTTTTTCACTCAGTTCCTGAGATAGGCGTAGGGAGGCCACTAGGGGGAGTCCTAGTTTAAAAGCTCCCTGATAGCGCGTTTGTCTGCTTCGCTCAAATCCTGTAATTGTGACAACAGGTTTTTTTGCCCCTCTCGATTTGAGGGATTGAAAGGGGGATCTCGGTATCTTCCAATCCTGCCCTCACTGGCTAATCGCTTTTTGCAATTCTTTTGCCAATGTCCGAAATTTTTACAATAATGGCACCGAGTTGTAATTTCGCCTTTTGGATTTAGTCGGGTGTCAGGGCCAGCTCCACCCTTCAGTATGGGGGGTGTCCACCCTGTTTGTATTGCCCGCACCTTAGCATACATATTTCTCTCGATTTGCCGTGCCATTTTAACTATTTCCTCAAATTGTTTAGTCGTATCTTGCCCTATTTCGGGCTCTTTTAACTGAAGGGCTTTGGCTATATCAGGCTTAAGACCGCCCAAATAAATTTGTTTAATCACAGCAGAGGCGTCGCTATTCACATCATCTTCGTCACTTAGTCCTGAGCATTCCAGCCAGAGTGTGACGAAGCGGTCAGTGAAGTCAGCCACATCCTCGCTTTCTTTTTGCTGACGCGCAGATATCTTTTTCCAATCTGTCTTTGGTGGATAATTTTGTTTAAGCCATCGCCAAACCCATTCCCATCGCCCTCCCCTGCCGTTATCCTCACACAATTGTTTAAGTTCTCCGACACGCTTTTCCCCTGTCCTTCTGAGGATCATAGCGGCAGTCAGGGGGGAGATACCATAAGTATCTTTTAATTCCTGAAGCGCACTCCAGGTTCGCTGCATCCCTAATTTTGTGTGCGGTACTTCTCTAGCCCACCGGTCAATATCCTCCGGTTTTGGATTTGATCGTATTGGGGATTCAGGGAAGGTAGGTGCGAGAACGGACCCCCTCGGCGGGGTGCGAGACGGAGCTAGAGTGGCGCTGTCATCAACGGCGCCAGCCCCTGCTACATCAAGTCCTTTCCTACTTCGAGTGAGAGTACAGACCTACGGGCGCCCTCCCTCTAACAGGGGAGACTCTGATCCGTCTTTATCACACTCATACCAAGTGTTATCCCAATCCGACCCCCCATCTCCATATGGCCACTGTGGGAATTGATCCCAATTATTTTCGTTTCCTGCCTGTTTGTTCCCCTGTGGGAGAGCAGGATATAACTTAGTCGCCGGCTGTAGCACATTAACCAGTGCAGCGTGACCAGGAGTTAATTCCTTCTTTAGTTTCTCATTCTCCTGTACTCCCTCTTTTAGCTTTTTTTCTAGTACCTCTTTTGCCGCAAATAAATTATCTTTCCTCTCATTTAACGCTTTTATTTTTTCTGTGAACTCCTTCTCTTTTTTATCCCATTCTGATTTCTCCTTCATGCTAATCTGCCACCTCAGGTGTCGGCCGATCACCAGGGCTGCAGCTAAATCTTTGTTTTTGTTCCAATGTTCATACGCTTTTTTACAGGCATCTTCGCCCCAAACTCCTTCTGACAGACTCAGCTTCTTCCTATATTTCTCTTCCCTTTCAGTCAATTTACACTTTTCCGATATGTAATCAGATACTTCCACCACTTTCTCAAACACCCAATTAGCACACGTTTGGTTTCTTTAAGATTTACTTTTGTCGTGTGTGAGGTAACAGCTCATTCAGTAGGGGGATGTTTTCACTTGGAAAAACCTGTGCATTACTGCACTCATTCAGCTAAGGGCGTCTGTTACCTCCAGATCTAAATGCCTCTCCGAGACTTTAGAGAGGGCTTACACCGCACTGTTCACAGGTAAGAAACGAGACCTCGAAAACCCCCTTTCTTGATCAGTAATTCACCATCCCCAGAACGCCAGCATCGCTGCTTTTGCCCCGGGGTGGACTTACGCACTGAGCTCAATCAGGGCGATTCTCGGGTCTCAACGTCCTTTAAATCCTGCTACTTAATGCTTTGCTCTTTTATTATGAGGTGTGTTTATGTTAGTGTCGTGCGTGTGTATATGTATTTCACAAACAAGGAAAACACCAAAAACATACATACATATATATATATATCTCTTCTACTCCTGTTTCCTTTAAAACAAAAAAACCACGCCACGCCAATCTGTGCACAATCAAGGCGTAGCTAATCTCAGGACCCCGGGCGCAATTAAGGCCCACACCAATCCTGGATTATACGTGCATTTAATGCACCACTCCAGAACCCCGGGCGCAATTAAGGCCCACACCGATCCCGAGCCACAGAACTCCGGGCGCAATTAAGGCCCACACCGATCCTGAGCCTCAGAACTCCGGGCGCAATTAAGGCCCAAACCAGTTCTGACCTTCAGAACTCCGGGCGCAATTAAGGCCCACACCAGTCCTGAACTTCACGGTAAGGGTCCAAAACCCGTTCAAAAACTCCACGCGCAATTAAGGCATATACCAGCTTCGAACGCCTGTACACAATACCGCGGAACCCCTGCCAGACCAAATTCTGGGCTTACAGCAAACAACCCATTACATACACCGGTGTCTTCCCCGGGCCAGAGGAATTCAGAAACTCACGTTTACTCCGTCATCTCGGGCGATTCTCGCAGGGAGCAGAGATTTCCCAATCGGTCAGAGAGAGTCAGGACTTTTAAATAAAAGAGGAGTCCTTACCTCTTAGTTATGTGCGCGCTGACCATCTCTCCTGCCGATGGGAAGTTCTGCGCCTTCTGGAGCATCCGCCGACTACGCCAAATTTGTTGTAACAGAAGAAATAAGGTTCTTGATCCCGAGATGAAGTAAAACAGATGAGTTTATTGCATGCAAGGAACAATAAAGCCGAAGTCTTGTTTCCCGCAAGAAACAACAAAACCGAAGTATTGTTCCCCGTACTGTTACAAACTTTTGGGTTATATAGTGTTTTCTTCTCCGTTTCTGACGTCACTCGGTCTGATGGTAAAGAGGGGGGTTCATGGTATTTGGCCAGTTTACGATGTTCTGGACAAATGGTCAGTTTAACATTACACCCAGGGGGGTTCCTAGCTTGCATCTGCAATCCTTATCAGTTAACCCCCCTTTCCTGCCATAAACCCCAGCTTGTGACTTGAAAGTCTAAACCCCCTACAGAAAGGATTAAATTCAAACCCCCGTCTCCACATCTTTCTTCAGTATCTTAATAAAGTGAAGGAGCTGCCCCTTCGCCAAGGCGGCGTGGGGCAGAATGGACAACATAATGCAACTCCTGGAAACGAATGCGGTGCTCAGCTACCAGTACATTCTGCTGGGGCTGGCACCTACCGGACTGGACAGGGGGACGCAGTTCCTGATGTGGCTGCTGCTGTCCCTCACAAAGAAAGGCCTGTGGGACGCGAGGAACAATCTCATCCGGCACAACAACAAGTGGGGAGCGAGGGAGCTGGAAGAGAGGATCCTGGCGGACCTCAGGAGGAGGATGAAGCGCGACGTTGCTAAATGGGGTTTCCCCACGGCAAAGGAGCGCTGGAAAGGCCTATGGACCCTGTACAGGGATTAATGGTTTACAGCAAGCGGTAGGGTTTGGAGGGACTCTCATAATAGCGCAAATACGCCCACCCTTGCAAGGATTGATAACGGACAATCACCGCCGTTCCGCCGATGTTTTAATTTTGTGGAGTGTTATCGTGTGAGATGTTTCCTTTTGAGATGTGTTTTTTTTCGGAATAAAGTATATTTTATAAGAAAAAAAAAAGATTGTACCATAAAGATTTCCATGGAGAGGACTATGGTTTCCTGCAGGACTATGCCGGTAGGAGGACCAGGTTCCACAACTTCAAGGGGCTGTGTCGAGGCGATCCACAGTACTGTCAGGACCAGCCGTGGCAGTTTTAGGATTCCCATTCTGGAACATAGATGAGGCACATGGTACAGTTCCACTATAATTTTGAATATATTTTCCTAGCAGGACCTACAGTACAGTACCTAACTGCCTGCAGCTACAAAGGGGCACCCCCCTCTTTGATCGGGTTTGGACGTTTAACCCTATTCTGTGTTCTCCGGCGCCATTTGAGGTGGGCGATACAACCGGAGGTGGTTGCGATGCACCCACTTGTAGACCAGAGATTGCCTTCCCTTCTCAATCTGAATTCGATAAGCTACCGGTGATACCTTATCGACAATCTCGTGGGGTCCTGTCCAACTGGGTAAGTACTTCCGGGCCACCCCTGTGGGTTTGGCAAATTGGAAGTACAGGACCTTGTCTCCTACTTGGAGTTCCTGGTTAACTGCCTTTCAGTCATAGTATGCTTTCCTACCCTCTGCACTCCTTCCCAGATTGTTCTGGGCAAAAGCAAAGGTTGCCTGCAGATGTGCTCGCAGGTCTGACACATACTGATGGGCCGTAGCAGCCCCCGTCGTGCTCAGGTCCTCCACCCCATAAAGACAGTGTAGGGGAAGAGTCATCTTCCGACTTGTCATCATCTCAAAAGGTGGGACCCCCGTAGAGCAATGGGGCGTAGCTCGGATGGCCATCAGAACCAGGGGCAGCTTAATGTCTCAGTCCCTACTGCTGTTGGAGACAAACTTTTTGAGCATACTAACCACCGTTCGGTTTGCCCTTTCTGCCTGGTCCGAGGATTGAGGGTGGTAGGAGATATGCAACTGGGTCTTGACCCCAAGCATATTCCACAGGGTTGCCATTACTGTAGCTGTGAAATGGGTTCCCCGATCCGAGACCATGGTCAGGGGGAATCCCCATCGACTGAACACATGGTTCACCAACAGCACTGCAGTTGTCTCTGCCGTGTCGTTGGGTGCTGGGAGGCACTCAATCCATTTTGTGAATGCACACGTAACAGTGAGGAAATATTTGTTCCCTCTGGATGACCTCACCAGCGGCCCCACCCAATCCATTTGAAGATTGGACCAGGTGAATGTCATGCCCTTTTTCTGGAGTGGTGCACGGTGCAAGGGCCGTGATGGTTGGAACTGGCTACACGTCAGACACCCCTTTACATACGCGGCGATGTCTTGGCCCATGTGAGGCCAGAATGCCACCTGCTGGATAGTGTCGTATGTAGCCTTGATTCCCCGGTGACCCCCACAGGGTTCGTCATGAGCGTGTTGGATCATGACCCCCCGATGACAGTGGGGAACTACCCACTTTGGGACACCTTGTGCAACTGGTACACAAACCAACAACCCCTTTATAATTTTTAGGTTGTCTTTCACCTCTGCCAGCTCCTTCAGCTCCAGAGACTGGCTCAGCACCTGCTCCGAAAGAGGTTGACGCACTGGGTCAGCGATATGCTGATACATTTGCCCAATTGCTGGGTCCTGTTTCTGCATTTCCGCAAGATCGGTGTTAAAACCCTGTGACCCAAGCACTACAGATTGAGGGTCAGCTCCGACATCCTGTCTAGCCCTGCTTCGGGTGACCGCCTTGACCTCAGCCACGAATTCTGGGGGTAGCCATTCCTGCTGGAACTGCCAGGGTTCACCCTCTAAGGCGCCAGATTTGGCCAACCGGTCGGCCTCATCATTCCCGTCTTTGTCGGGTCCCTTCACCTGGGAGTGTCCCTTCACCTTCCTCCAGTAAACCATCATTCCAGCCTCGGTCGTGAGCTTGTCACTGGCCAGGAACAACTCTTTGTTCTTTACTTCCTTGCCCCGGGCATTTTTCATGCCGTTACCCTTCCAATACGGAACGTGAGACACGAAGCTATGTCGGGCGTAGTTCGAGTCACTACAGATGACAAACTGTTTAAGGCCATGTGTCAGGGCCTGCTGGAGGGTGATCAGCACCCCAGCTACTTCCGCATACTGACTAGTCTTTGGTCCTAGCTTATAGCGGGTCGGCCCACAGGGAGTATTGTCTTGCCAGACTACTCCTACCCCTGCTAGCACCTGCTGTTCGTGGCGAAAAGAGCAACCGTCAACATAGGCCATGGGTAAGCCCTGGCCCACGTTCTCATCGTAGTACCGATGATTGTTCGGTAGCTCAGCAGCGGGAATTGTTTCTGGAGCTTCCATGTCAGTGTCACAGCCGTGACACACTTGGCCCAAAGCCAGGCCCTGTCCCAGGTACATTTTCTTGCTCTGTGCATAACGTACCTCTATCTCATAGCCTTGTAGGGCCATCATTCATGCCACAATCCTGCTATTTGACACCCTGCCCGCTTTCAGTCTCTGGCTATGCAGGAATGTCACAGGTTGGTGGCAGGTTTCGATGATGATCTTTTGTCCCCCAACATAACTACGGAAGTGTTCTACCGACCAGACCGTAGACAACAGGGCCTTCTCGCAGTCCAAGAACTTTTGCTCCACTGGGCTCAGGGCTCGACTGGCATATGCCACCACCCTTCGCTCTTGGTTATATTCCTGACTCAGAGCAGCCCCAAGGCAGTGCTCTGAGAACCCTGCTTCAAGGTAGAAGACCTTATTTTTGTCAGGGTAGGCCAAGCTCGGCGCACTACCGAGTCTGCGCTTCAGCTCCATCACAGCCTGTTCTGGGGAAGGCCCCCACTCAAAGGGCACGTCTTTCTGCAACAGCTTGTGGAGGGGCCTTGCTATTTCAGCGTAATCCTCAATGAACTGCTGGGAATAATTACATACTCCCAGAAAGCTGCGCAGTTCAGACAGGTTAGTGGGCGACTTCATATTCTGGATAGCTTGGACTCTGCTGGACTGTGGCTGTATGCCTTGGGCTCCAACCAACAGTCCCACGTACTCCACTTGGGTCCTACACCACTGTCCCTTAGCCAGGGACAGTTTGGCCCCTGCACAGGAGAGCTGGGTCAACACATGCCTGATCTCGGCCATGTGTTCTTCCCAGGTCTGACTCCTCATCAGAATATCGTCCACATAGACCAGGTTGCCCCTGGCGGCTGCATCACTCATGGCTTGGTGCAGAAATATGTTGAACTCCGCTGGGGAGTTGGAATACCCAAAGGGGCATCGATTCCAGGTGAACTGCCTGTTTCCAAAGGAAAAGGCCAGTTTGTACTGGTCTGTTGGTTCTACCTTAAGGGTCCAGAACCCATTGGCCACATCCACTGTGGTGAAATATTTCGCTGTTGTCACCTTGGCTAACTCCTGATCTAGGTAGATCATTGGCCATCGTGACAAAGGAACCTGTTTATTCAGCTGCCGGTAGTCAATGGTCAGACGCCATTTACCATTGGGTTTCAGCACCGGCCACAGTGGGGAGTTATAAGTGGAGTTACACTCCCTTATGATCTGACGCTCTAGTAGAGCATCCAACGTCTGCTTTATGGACTCGTATGCCGTGAGGGGAATGCGATACTGCCTGACATAGGTTGGGCGGGCGCCAGGGGCCGTTGGAATGCGCACTGTGTTCAAATCCGTCACCCCGCAGTCATAGGCGTCCCGTGCAAACACTTCCCGGAAATCCTGGAAATTCTGACGCAGCTGCTGACGCTGGCTTTCCGTTTCCAGGGCATCTGCCTTGCCAACCTGTTCCTGTACCTGCTCTAGGAACCCCGCTTTTGACGGCATGGCGGTATCCCGGGTCGTACTCTCGGCTGAGTGGTCCATCGGAACACCTGCGTGTACTGTGTACACAACCATCTCATCCTTATCGCTAAGGTCCACCCTGCACACCTCCTGGTTGCAGAATCCCTCTATTGGCATAATTGCAATCATCCGCCGGGGGTAGGTGTAGTACACCTGCTCGGTTCCCCCCTCCCTGGCCAAGGGACCAGGGAGCTGCCCCAGTACTGGGATGGCCAGTTCGAAATCATAGAAACCATTGTCAATTACCAGTCCCATGTCAGTGCGAGCAGGGATTTTGACATCTTGTTTTGCTATGTTCTGCACCAACAGGCAGGTGGCTCGGCCATTCCGTTCCAGTCTGGGGGTACAACAGACTGCTAGGTTCAGTCTGATAAACTGAGCTGATGGTTGGAAGAAAACCATCTCAGCGTCCATTCTCTGTCCCTTCTTTAGGACAAGGCGTACTGGAAACCCTGCTGTTGACACAGGAACGATCAGGTCCGATTCGTTTACTACCTGGCAGGCCTGAGGAATCGTCTGACCTGACCGAATGTTCTCGGGGTCACCGCTTAGAGAGTGGGCATCTGGGTCCACCCGTGTCCACAGCACACTGTTTACTGTGTCCAGCTGGGCGCCCAGTCGAACCAATAGGTACTTCCAATAGGAAGTAGTGAGCAAACTTCCTTTTTCCGATGGAGATGGAAGCTACACAGCTTCCTTTGCTCCAAATGGACCTATGAGATGGGGGTGCCCACCACAGAACCTGTGACTGCGTCACCAGGGTCACCTGACAGCTTCGCGACAGGTCCTCGAACAGACCTTCACTGATTATGGACTTCTCAGAGCTGAGGCTAAGAATTACATCATCAACCTGCACTTCTGCCACCTGGACCCCCTCCCACCACCATGGGGTGGTAGTCCTGGACCCCCTGAGGTACCAGGGTGCACAGAAAGGACTCCCATTCATTACCGGACAGGGAGATCCACTCTTCTTCAGGGATGAAAAGGGGGTGTGCTTTACCTGGCGGGTCAAGCAGCTGCTTGGAGCACTGCTCCTGTAGTTGGGAGACCGTGGGAGTGCTGGCCTGGGCAGGACTTCCCTGTAGTTTTTGCCTTTCCTCTCATAAGACTTATGAGACTGTCAAAAATTGCTTTCGCCGATTGTATTGCAAACCGGCGGAAGCGGGGTATTGGGAAAAGTTTTCAACTAGCAATAATCGCGCCTCGGCTAAACCTCACAGGCTACGATACTGCCACTGCGCAAAGCTGACGGTTGCCAGGCAACCGCGGGGATCCTATGGAAATCGTTATCGATCGTCTCATGGCATGTCGTTGCGGTAACGCTTCATATTTGTCGTCTTCTTCTTCTAGCTTGAGGTTTTGAAGAATTTCATGACAGACAAGGGCTCCGTTGGGAACAAAGGGCGTTGTGAGAAAACCGTTGCTTATTTTCAGCAGCAGAAATACAACCCTTTAAATACAAGATGACAGAACAATGACGAAGGGCGTGCCGGGAGGAACTCATGCACTACAGAGGAAAGGGGGCGGGCACGTACAGTTCACATTCAAGCCACAAGTACTCTTCTCGGATGTTACACAAACAAATCCTAACGTCTTGAAAGCATTGCAGCATGTTTGTGTCCCACTTCCCGTGGCTGCAGGACGACTGACACGAACGGACAAACACAATCTGTGGCGTTTAGCGTGACATAGTCTTGCAGGCATCGTGCTGTCTCACTGCAATACTATACCGCTGGAGGAAACAGTCCATCTGGCCATGAAACTCATTTGAACGTCTAGCTACAGCAACTAACAATATCATGATTTATTCAGGATGTGTGGAATCAGCACGTCCCGGAGACAGCTTCCGAAATCGTGAGCATTCTCTGGTGGTGTCCTGCAGGGCGCCTGTGGGCGTGCGTTGGTGGTATAGTGGTGAGCATAGCTGCCTTCCAAGCAGTTGACCCGGGTTCGATTCCCGGCCAACGCAGTGCCGATTGGTTCCAAATGCTGTCATGAGCCTTGGATTGTGACTAGCAAAGCGAAGCCTTTTGAAAGAGCAAAACGGAATTGAAGGAGAATCTTACAGGGGATTCTGAGCGGTGTCTGCATACATGCAGTCCGATACGGGTGCTGAAAGCTTGAGCTACTCTCAATGTCATGCTGCCTTTCCCCGGAGTAAATCTGTTACATTGAAAGAATGCTTCTGGCAGGTTCAAAAAGGGACCCTTGTTAATAGGAGAAATCAATGATTTCGAATGAATTCTGTATGCGTTAAAAGACAGCTATACACAGAAAACATGCCGGACACTGCTCATGATGTCTCAGTGCGTTTTTCCAAGCCATCTGACAAAGCCCGCCCACTGAAAACTGCAGCACATCGTGTAAAGACGTTCAACTTTGTAACTACTGCACGCACAGGAAGCAGAATAAATTCCTCTTTTCAAACTGTCAAAGGTTTGCTTTGCGAACGCTGCAGGACATCGCACAATCTCTTTTGAACGGGGACAAACCATTTCTTATGGTGCGCAGTAAGTACAGACGTTTAAAAAGCTCCACTCATGCCGACGATGCAGCATGAAGAAGCGCAACCTAACGTTTGACAGACAAAAGCCGGGCGCCGCTACGAGCAATATGAAATCAAACTGACAGCACACGGCGTTTCGCGCTGACTCAAAAGTGATCTCGACAGACGCTGTTCTCTGCATAACGCTGAAAGAGCTAAAGAGCGTTTCTGTTGAAACGTAACAAGCTCGTTTCTTTCTACCATGATGTCACCATGACCAAATCTGTCTTTAAACACCTTGCTCAGTCTCTGACGAGACTGTCAAAAATTGCTTTCGCCGATTGTATTGCAAACCGGCGGAAGCGGGGTATTGGGAAAAGTTTTCAACTAGCAATAATCGCGCCTCGGCTAAACCTCACAGGCTACGATACTGCCACTGCGCAAAGCTGACGGTTGCCAGGCAACCGCGGGGATCCTATGGAAATCGTTATCGATCGTCTCATGGCATGTCGTTGCGGTAACGCTTCATATTTGTCGTCTTCTTCTTCTAGCTTGAGGTTTTGAAGAATTTCATGACAGACAAGGGCTCCGTTGGGAACAAAGGGCGTTGTGAGAAAACCGTTGCTTATTTTCAGCAGCAGAAATACAACCCTTTAAATACAAGATGACAGAACAATGACGAAGGGCGTGCCGGGAGGAACTCATGCACTACAGAGGAAAGGGGGCGGGCACGTACAGTTCACATTCAAGCCACAAGTACTCTTCTCGGATGTTACACAAACAAATCCTAACGTCTTGAAAGCATTGCAGCATGTTTGTGTCCCACTTCCCGTGGCTGCAGGACGACTGACACGAACGGACAAACACAATCTGTGGCGTTTAGCGTGACATAGTCTTGCAGGCATCGTGCTGTCTCACTGCAATACTATACCGCTGGAGGAAACAGTCCATCTGGCCATGAAACTCATTTGAACGTCTAGCTACAGCAACTAACAATATCATGATTTATTCAGGATGTGTGGAATCAGCACGTCCCGGAGACAGCTTCCGAAATCGTGAGCATTCTCTGGTGGTGTCCTGCAGGGCGCCTGTGGGCGTGCGTTGGTGGTATAGTGGTGCGCATAGCTGCCTTCCAAGCAGTTGACCCGGGTTCGATTCCCGGCCAACGCAGTGCCGATTGGTTCCAAATGCTGTCATGAGCCTTGGATTGTGACTAGCAAAGCGAAGCCTTTTGAAAGAGCAAAACGGAATTGAAGGAGAATCTTACAGGGGATTCTGAGCGGTGTCTGCATACACGCAGTCCGATACGGGTGCTGAAAGCTTGAGCTACTCTCAATGTCATGCTGCCTTTCCCCGGAGTAAATCTGTTACATTGAAAGAATGCTTCTGGCAGGTTCAAAAAGGGACCCTTGTTAATAGGAGAAATCAATGATTTCGAATGAATTCTGTATGCGTTAAAAGACAGCTATACACAGAAAACATGCCGGACACTGCTCATGATGTCTCAGTGCGTTTTTCCAAGCCATCTGACAAAGCCCGCCCACTGAAAACTGCAGCACATCGTGTAAAGACGTTCAACTTTGTAACTACTGCACGCACAGGAAGCAGAATAAATTCCTCTTTTCAAACTGTCAAAGGTTTGCTTTGCGAACGCTGCAGGACATCGCACAATCTCTTTTGAACGGGGACAAACCATTTCTTATGGGGCGCAGTAAGTACAGACGTTTAAAAAGCTCCACTCATGCCGACGATGCAGCATGAAGAAGCGCAACCTAACGTTTGACAGACAAAAGCCGGGCGCCGCTACGAGCAATATGAAATCAAACTGACAGCACACGGCGTTTCGCGCTGACTCAAAAGTGATCTCGACAGACGCTGTTCTCTGCATAACGCTGAAAGAGCTAAAGAGCGTTTCTGTTGAAACGTAACAAGCTCGTTTCTTTCTACCATGATGTCACCATGACCAAATCTGTCTTTAAACACCTTGCTCAGTCTCTGACGAGACTGTCAAAAATTGCTTTCGCCGATTGTATTGCAAACCGGCGGAAGCGGGGTATTGGGAAAAGTTTTCAACTAGCAATAATCGCGCCTCGGCTAAACCTCACAGGCTACGATACTGCCACTGCGCAAAGCTGACGGTTGCCAGGCAACCGCGGGGATCCTATGGAAATCGTTATCGATCGTCTCATGGCATGTCGTTGCGGTAACGCTTCATATTTGTCGTCTTCTTCTTCTAGCTTGAGGTTTTGAAGAATTTCATGACAGACAAGGGCTCCGTTGGGAACAAAGGGCGTTGTGAGAAAACCGTTGCTTATTTTCAGCAGCAGAAATACAACCCTTTAAATACAAGATGACAGAACAATGACGAAGGGCGTGCCGGGAGGAACTCATGCACTACAGAGGAAAGGGGGCGGGCACGTACAGTTCACATTCAAGCCACAAGTACTCTTCTCGGATGTTACACAAACAAATCCTAACGTCTTGAAAGCATTGCAGCATGTTTGTGTCCCACTTCCCGTGGCTGCAGGACGACTGACACGAACGGACAAACACAATCTGTGGCGTTTAGCGTGACATAGTCTTGCAGGCATCGTGCTCTCACTGCAATACTATACCGCTGGAGGAAACAGTCCATCTGGCCATGAAACTCATTTGAACGTCTAGCTACAGCAACTAACAATATCATGATTTATTCAGGATGTGTGGAATCAGCACGTCCCGGAGACAGCTTCCGAAATCGTGAGCATTCTCTGGTGGTGTCCTGCAGGGCGCCTGTGGGCGTGCGTTGGTGGTATAGTGGTGCGCATAGCTGCCTTCCAAGCAGTTGACCCGGGTTCGATTCCCGGCCAACGCAGTGCCGATTGGTTCCAAATGCTGTCATGAGCCTTGGATTGTGACTAGCAAAGCGAAGCCTTTTGAAAGAGCAAAACGGAATTGAAGGAGAATCTTACAGGGGATTCTGAGCGGTGTCTGCATACATGCAGTCCGATACGGGTGCTGAAAGCTTGAGCTACTCTCAATGTCATGCTGCCTTTCCCCGGAGTAAATCTGTTACATTGAAAGAATGCTTCTGGCAGGTTCAAAAAGGGACCCTTGTTAATAGGAGAAATCAATGATTTCGAATGAATTCTGTATGCGTTAAAAGACAGCTATACACAGAAAACATGCCGGACACTGCTCATGATGTCTCAGTGCGTTTTTCCAAGCCATCTGACAAAGCCCGCCCACTGAAAACTGCAGCACATCGTGTAAAGACGTTCAACTTTGTAACTACTGCACGCACAGGAAGCAGAATAAATTCCTCTTTTCAAACTGTCAAAGGTTTGCTTTGCGAACGCTGCAGGACATCGCACAATCTCTTTTGAACGGGGACAAACCATTTCTTATGGTGCGCAGTAAGTACAGACGTTTAAAAAGCTCCACTCATGCCGACGATGCAGCATGAAGAAGCGCAACCTAACGTTTGACAGACAAAAGCCGGGCGCCGCTACGAGCAATATGAAATCAAACTGACAGCACACGGCGTTTCGCGCTGACTCAAAAGTGATCTCGACAGACGCTGTTCTCTGCATAACGCTGAAAGAGCTAAAGAGCGTTTCTGTTGAAACGTAACAAGCTCGTTTCTTTCTACCATGATGTCACCATGACCAAATCTGTCTTTAAACACCTTGCTCAGTCTCTGACGAGACTGTCAAAAATTGCTTTCGCCGATTGTATTGCAAACCGGCGGAAGCGGGGTATTGGGAAAAGTTTTCAACTAGCAATAATCGCGCCTCGGCTAAACCTCACAGGCTACGATACTGCCACTGCGCAAAGCTGACGGTTGCCAGGCAACCGCGGGGATCCTATGGAAATCGTTATCGATCGTCTCATGGCATGTCGTTGCGGTAACGCTTCATATTTGTCGTCTTCTTCTTCTAGCTTGAGGTTTTGAAGAATTTCATGACAGACAAGGGCTCCGTTGGGAACAAAGGGCGTTGTGAGAAAACCGTTGCTTATTTTCAGCAGCAGAAATACAACCCTTTAAATACAAGATGACAGAACAATGACGAAGGGCGTGCCGGGAGGAACTCATGCACTACAGAGGAAAGGGGGCGGGCACGTACAGTTCACATTCAAGCCACAAGTACTCTTCTCGGATGTTACACAAACAAATCCTAACGTCTTGAAAGCATTGCAGCATGTTTGTGTCCCACTTCCCGTGGCTGCAGGACGACTGACACGAACGGACAAACACAATCTGTGGCGTTTAGCGTGACATAGTCTTGCAGGCATCGTGCTGTCTCACTGCAATACTATACCGCTGGAGGAAACAGTCCATCTGGCCATGAAACTCATTTGAACGTCTAGCTACAGCAACTAACAATATCATGATTTATTCAGGATGTGTGGAATCAGCACGTCCCGGAGACAGCTTCCGAAATCGTGAGCATTCTCTGGTGGTGTCCTGCAGGGCGCCTGTGGGCGTGCGTTGGTGGTATAGTGGTGCGCATAGCTGCCTTCCAAGCAGTTGACCCGGGTTCGATTCCCGGCCAACGCAGTGCCGATTGGTTCCAAATGCTGTCATGAGCCTTGGATTGTGACTAGCAAAGCGAAGCCTTTTGAAAGAGCAAAACGGAATTGAAGGAGAATCTTACAGGGGATTCTGAGCGGTGTCTGCATACACGCAGTCCGATACGGGTGCTGAAAGCTTGAGCTACTCTCAATGTCATGCTGCCTTTCCCCGGAGTAAATCTGTTACATTGAAAGAATGCTTCTGGCAGGTTCAAAAAGGGACCCTTGTTAATAGGAGAAATCAATGATTTCGAATGAATTCTGTATGCGTTAAAAGACAGCTATACACAGAAAACATGCCGGACACTGCTCATGATGTCTCAGTGCGTTTTTCCAAGCCATCTGACAAAGCCCGCCCACTGAAAACTGCAGCACATCGTGTAAAGACGTTCAACTTTGTAACTACTGCACGCACAGGAAGCAGAATAAATTCCTCTTTTCAAACTGTCAAAGGTTTGCTTTGCGAACGCTGCAGGACATCGCACAATCTCTTTTGAACGGGGACAAACCATTTCTTATGGGGCGCAGTAAGTACAGACGTTTAAAAAGCTCCACTCATGCCGACGATGCAGCATGAAGAAGCGCAACCTAACGTTTGACAGACAAAAGCCGGGCGCCGCTACGAGCAATATGAAATCAAACTGACAGCACACGGCGTTTCGCGCTGACTCAAAAGTGATCTCGACAGACGCTGTTCTCTGCATAACGCTGAAAGAGCTAAAGAGCGTTTCTGTTGAGACGTAACAAGCTCGTTTCTTTCTACCATGATGTCACCATGACCAAATCTGTCTTTAAACACCTTGCTCAGTCTCTGACGAGACTGTCAAAAATTGCTTTCGCCGATTGTATTGCAAACCGGCGGAAGCGGGGTATTGGGAAAAGTTTTCAACTAGCAATAATCGCGCCTCGGCTAAACCTCACAGGCTACGATACTGCCACTGCGCAAAGCTGACGGTTGCCAGGCAACCGCGGGGATCCTATGGAAATCGTTATCGATCGTCTCATGGCATGTCGTTGCGGTAACGCTTCATATTTGTCGTCTTCTTCTTCTAGCTTGAGGTTTTGAAGAATTTCATGACAGACAAGGGCTCCGTTGGGAACAAAGGGCGTTGTGAGAAAACCGTTGCTTATTTTCAGCAGCAGAAATACAACCCTTTAAATACAAGATGACAGAACAATGACGAAGGGCGTGCCGGGAGGAACTCATGCACTACAGAGGAAAGGGGGCGGGCACGTACAGTTCACATTCAAGCCACAAGTACTCTTCTCGGATGTTACACAAACAAATCCTAACGTCTTGAAAGCATTGCAGCATGTTTGTGTCCCACTTCCCGTGGCTGCAGGACGACTGACACGAACGGACAAACACAATCTGTGGCGTTTAGCGTGACATAGTCTTGCAGGCATCGTGCTGTCTCACTGCAATACTATACCGCTGGAGGAAACAGTCCATCTGGCCATGAAACTCATTTGAACGTCTAGCTACAGCAACTAACAATATCATGATTTATTCAGGATGTGTGGAATCAGCACGTCCCGGAGACAGCTTCCGAAATCGTGAGCATTCTCTGGTGGTGTCCTGCAGGGCGCCTGTGGGCGTGCGTTGGTGGTATAGTGGTGCGCATAGCTGCCTTCCAAGCAGTTGACCCGGGTTCGATTCCCGGCCAACGCAGTGCCGATTGGTTCCAAATGCTATCATGAGCCTTGGATTGTGACTAGCAAAGCGAAGCCTTTTGAAAGAGCAAAACGGAATTGAAGGAGAATCTTACAGGGGATTCTGAGCGGTGTCTGCATACACGCAGTCCGATACGGGTGCTGAAAGCTTGAGCTACTCTCAATGTCATGCTGCCTTTCCCCGGAGTAAATCTGTTACATTGAAAGAATGCTTCTGGCAGGTTCAAAAAGGGACCCTTGTTAATAGGAGAAATCAATGATTTCGAATGAATTCTGTATGCGTTAAAAGACAGCTATACACAGAAAACATGCCGGACACTGCTCATGATGTCTCAGTGCGTTTTTCCAAGCCATCTGACAAAGCCCGCCCACTGAAAACTGCAGCACATCGTGTAAAGACGTTCAACTTTGTAACTACTGCACGCACAGGAAGCAGAATAAATTCCTCTTTTCAAACTGTCAAAGGTTTGCTTTGCGAACGCTGCAGGACATCGCACAATCTCTTTTGAACGGGGACAAACCATTTCTTATGGGGCGCAGTAAGTACAGACGTTTAAAAAGCTCCACTCATGCCGACGATGCAGCATGAAGAAGCGCAACCTAACGTTTGACAGACAAAAGCCGGGCGCCGCTACGAGCAATATGAAATCAAACTGACAGCACACGGCGTTTCGCGCTGACTCAAAAGTGATCTCGACAGACGCTGTTCTCTGCATAACGCTGAAAGAGCTAAAGAGCGTTTCTGTTGAGACGTAACAAGCTCGTTTCTTTCTACCATGATGTCACCATGACCAAATCTGTCTTTAAACACCTTGCTCAGTCTCTGACGAGACTGTCAAAAATTGCTTTCGCCGATTGTATTGCAAACCGGCGGAAGCGGGGTATTGGGAAAAGTTTTCAACTAGCAATAATCGCGCCTCGGCTAAACCTCACAGGCTACGATACTGCCACTGCGCAAAGCTGACGGTTGCCAGGCAACCGCGGGGATCCTATGGAAATCGTTATCGATCGTCTCATGGCATGTCGTTGCGGTAACGCTTCATATTTGTCGTCTTCTTCTTCTAGCTTGAGGTTTTGAAGAATTTCATGACAGACAAGGGCTCCGTTGGGAACAAAGGGCGTTGTGAGAAAACCGTTGCTTATTTTCAGCAGCAGAAATACAACCCTTTAAATACAAGATGACAGAACAATGACGAAGGGCGTGCCGGGAGGAACTCATGCACTACAGAGGAAAGGGGGCGGGCACGTACAGTTCACATTCAAGCCACAAGTACTCTTCTCGGATGTTACACAAACAAATCCTAACGTCTTGAAAGCATTGCAGCATGTTTGTGTCCCACTTCCCGTGGCTGCAGGACGACTGACACGAACGGACAAACACAATCTGTGGCGTTTAGCGTGACATAGTCTTGCAGGCATCGTGCTGTCTCACTGCAATACTATACCGCTGGAGGAAACAGTCCATCTGGCCATGAAACTCATTTGAACGTCTAGCTACAGCAACTAACAATATCATGATTTATTCAGGATGTGTGGAATCAGCACGTCCCGGAGACAGCTTCCGAAATCGTGAGCATTCTCTGGTGGTGTCCTGCAGGGCGCCTGTGGGCGTGCGTTGGTGGTATAGTGGTGAGCATAGCTGCCTTCCAAGCAGTTGACCCGGGTTCGATTCCCGGCCAACGCAGTGCCGATTGGTTCCAAATGCTGTTAAGAGCCTTGGATTGTGACTAGCAAAGCGAAGCCTTTTGAAAGAGCAAAACGGAATTGAAGGAGAATCTTACAGGGGATTCTGAGCGGTGTCTGCATACACGCAGTCCGATACGGGTGCTGAAAGCTTGAGCTACTCTTAATGTCATGCTGCCTTTCCCCGGAGTAAATCTGTTACATTGAAAGAATGCTTCTGGCAGGTTCAAAAAGGGACCCTTGTTAATAGGAGAAATCAATGATTTCGAATGAATTCTGTATGCGTTAAAAGACAGCTATACACAGAAAACATGCCGGACACTGCTCATGATGTCTCAGTGCGTTTTTCCAAGCCATCTGACAAAGCCCGCCCACTGAAAACTGCAGCACATCGTGTAAAGACGTTCAACTTTGTAACTACTGCACGCACAGGAAGCAGAATAAATTCCTCTTTTCAAACTGTCAAAGGTTTGCTTTGCGAACGCTGCAGGACATCGCACAATCTCTTTTGAACGGGGACAAACCATTTCTTATGGGGCGCAGTAAGTACAGACGTTTAAAAAGCTCCACTCATGCCGACGATGCAGCATGAAGAAGCGCAACCTAACGTTTGACAGACAAAAGCCGGGCGCCGCTACGAGCAATATGAAATCAAACTGACAGCACACGGCGTTTCGCGCTGACTCAAAAGTGATCTCGACAGACGCTGTTCTCTGCATAACGCTGAAAGAGCTAAAGAGCGTTTCTGTTGAGACGTAACAAGCTCGTTTCTTTCTACCATGATGTCACCATGACCAAATCTGTCTTTAAACACCTTGCTCAGTCTCTGACGAGACTGTCAAAAATTGCTTTCGCCGATTGTATTGCAAACCGGCGGAAGCGGGGTATTGGGAAAAGTTTTCAACTAGCAATAATCGCGCCTCGGCTAAACCTCACAGGCTACGATACTGCCACTGCGCAAAGCTGACGGTTGCCAGGCAACCGCGGGGATCCTATGGAAATCGTTATCGATCGTCTCATGGCATGTCGTTGCGGTAACGCTTCATATTTGTCGTCTTCTTCTTCTAGCTTGAGGTTTTGAAGAATTTCATGACAGACAAGGGCTCCGTTGGGAACAAAGGGCGTTGTGAGAAAACCGTTGCTTATTTTCAGCAGCAGAAATACAAGCCTTTAAATACAAGATGACAGAACAATGACGAAGGGCGTGCCGGGAGGAACTCATGCACTACAGAGGAAAGGGGGCGGGCACGTACAGTTCACATTCAAGCCACAAGTACTCTTCTCGGATGTTACACAAACAAATCCTAACGTCTTGAAAGCATTGCAGCATGTTTGTGTCCCACTTCCCGTGGCTGCAGGACGACTGACACGAACGGACAAACACAATCTGTGGCGTTTAGCGTGACATAGTCTTGCAGGCATCGTGCTGTCTCACTGCAATACTATACCGCTGGAGGAAACAGTCCATCTGGCCATGAAACTCATTTGAACGTCTAGCTACAGCAACTAACAATATCATGATTTATTCAGGATGTGTGGAATCAGCACGTCCCGGAGACAGCTTCCGAAATCGTGAGCATTCTCTGGTGGTGTCCTGCAGGGCGCCTGTGGGCGTGCGTTGGTGGTATAGTGGTGAGCATAGCTGCCTTCCAAGCAGTTGACCCGGGTTCGATTCCCGGCCAACGCAGTGCCGATTGGTTCCAAATGCTGTCATGAGCCTTGGATTGTGACTAGCAAAGCGAAGCCTTTTGAAAGAGCAAAACGGAATTGAAGGAGAATCTTACAGGGGATTCTGAGCGGTGTCTGCATACACGCAGTCCGATACGGGTGCTGAAAGCTTGAGCTACTCTCAATGTCATGCTGCCTTTCCCCGGAGTAAATCTGTTACATTGAAAGAATGCTTCTGGCAGGTTCAAAAAGGGACCCTTGTTAATAGGAGAAATCAATGATTTCGAATGAATTCTGTATGCGTTAAAAGACAGCTATACACAGAAAACATGCCGGACACTGCTCATGATGTCTCAGTGCGTTTTTCCAAGCCATCTGACAAAGCCCGCCCACTGAAAACTGCAGCACATCGTGTAAAGACGTTCAACTTTGTAACTACTGCACGCACAGGAAGCAGAATAAATTCCTCTTTTCAAACTGTCAAAGGTTTGCTTTGCGAACGCTGCAGGACATCGCACAATCTCTTTTGAACGGGGACAAACCATTTCTTATGGGGCGCAGTAAGTACAGACGTTTAAAAAGCTCCACTCATGCCGACGATGCAGCATGAAGAAGCGCAACCTAACGTTTGACAGACAAAAGCCGGGCGCCGCTACGAGCAATATGAAATCAAACTGACAGCACACGGCGTTTCGCGCTGACTCAAAAGTGATCTCGACAGACGCTGTTCTCTGCATAACGCTGAAAGAGCTAAAGAGCGTTTCTGTTGAGACGTAACAAGCTCGTTTCTTTCTACCATGATGTCACCATGACCAAATCTGTCTTTAAACACCTTGCTCAGTCTCTGACGAGACTGTCAAAAATTGCTTTCGCCGATTGTATTGCAAACCGGCGGAAGCGGGGTATTGGGAAAAGTTTTCAACTAGCAATAATCGCGCCTCGGCTAAACCTCACAGGCTACGATACTGCCACTGCGCAAAGCTGACGGTTGCCAGGCAACCGCGGGGATCCTATGGAAATCGTTATCGATCGTCTCATGGCATGTCGTTGCGGTAACGCTTCATATTTGTCGTCTTCTTCTTCTAGCTTGAGGTTTTGAAGAATTTCATGACAGACAAGGGCTCCGTTGGGAACAAAGGGCGTTGTGAGAAAACCGTTGCTTATTTTCAGCAGCAGAAATACAAGCCTTTAAATACAAGATGACAGAACAATGACGAAGGGCGTGCCGGGAGGAACTCATGCACTACAGAGGAAAGGGGGCGGGCACGTACAGTTCACATTCAAGCCACAAGTACTCTTCTCGGATGTTACACAAACAAATCCTAACGTCTTGAAAGCATTGCAGCATGTTTGTGTCCCACTTCCCGTGGCTGCAGGACGACTGACACGAACGGACAAACACAATCTGTGGCGTTTAGCGTGACATAGTCTTGCAGGCATCGTGCTGTCTCACTGCAATACTATACCGCTGGAGGAAACAGTCCATCTGGCCATGAAACTCATTTGAACGTCTAGCTACAGCAACTAACAATATCATGATTTATTCAGGATGTGTGGAATCAGCACGTCCCGGAGACAGCTTCCGAAATCGTGAGCATTCTCTGGTGGTGTCCTGCAGGGCGCCTGTGGGCGTGCGTTGGTGGTATAGTGGTGAGCATAGCTGCCTTCCAAGCAGTTGACCCGGGTTCGATTCCCGGCCAACGCAGTGCCGATTGGTTCCAAATGCTGTTATGAGCCTTGGATTGTGACTAGCAAAGCGAAGCCTTTTGAAAGAGCAAAACGGAATTGAAGGAGAATCTTACAGGGGATTCTGAGCGGTGTCTGCATACACGCAGTCCGATACGGGTGCTGAAAGCTTGAGCTACTCTTAATGTCATGCTGCCTTTCCCCGGAGTAAATCTGTTACATTGAAAGAATGCTTCTGGCAGGTTCAAAAAGGGACCCTTGTTAATAGGAGAAATCAATGATTTCGAATGAATTCTGTATGCGTTAAAAGACAGCTATACACAGAAAACATGCCGGACACTGCTCATGATGTCTCAGTGCGTTTTTCCAAGCCATCTGACAAAGCCCGCCCACTGAAAACTGCAGCACATCGTGTAAAGACGTTCAACTTTGTAACTACTGCACGCACAGGAAGCAGAATAAATTCCTCTTTTCAAACTGTCAAAGGTTTGCTTTGCGAACGCTGCAGGACATCGCACAATCTCTTTTGAACGGGGACAAACCATTTCTTATGGGGCGCAGTAAGTACAGACGTTTAAAAAGCTCCACTCATGCCGACGATGCAGCATGAAGAAGCGCAACCTAACGTTTGACAGACAAAAGCCGGGCGCCGCTACGAGCAATATGAAATCAAACTGACAGCACACGGCGTTTCGCGCTGACTCAAAAGTGATCTCGACAGACGCTGTTCTCTGCATAACGCTGAAAGAGCTAAAGAGCGTTTCTGTTGAGACGTAACAAGCTCGTTTCTTTCTACCATGATGTCACCATGACCAAATCTGTCTTTAAACACCTTGCTCAGTCTCTGACGAGACTGTCAAAAATTGCTTTCGCCGATTGTATTGCAAACCGGCGGAAGCGGGGTATTGGGAAAAGTTTTCAACTAGCAATAATCGCGCCTCGGCTAAACCTCACAGGCTACGATACTGCCACTGCGCAAAGCTGACGGTTGCCAGGCAACCGCGGGGATCCTATGGAAATCGTTATCGATCGTCTCATGGCATGTCGTTGCGGTAACGCTTCATATTTGTCGTCTTCTTCTTCTAGCTTGAGGTTTTGAAGAATTTCATGACAGACAAGGGCTCCGTTGGGAACAAAGGGCGTTGTGAGAAAACCGTTGCTTATTTTCAGCAGCAGAAATACAAGCCTTTAAATACAAGATGACAGAACAATGACGAAGGGCGTGCCGGGAGGAACTCATGCACTACAGAGGAAAGGGGGCGGGCACGTACAGTTCACATTCAAGCCACAAGTACTCTTCTCGGATGTTACACAAACAAATCCTAACGTCTTGAAAGCATTGCAGCATGTTTGTGTCCCACTTCCCGTGGCTGCAGGACGACTGACACGAACGGACAAACACAATCTGTGGCGTTTAGCGTGACATAGTCTTGCAGGCATCGTGCTGTCTCACTGCAATACTATACCGCTGGAGGAAACAGTCCATCTGGCCATGAAACTCATTTGAACGTCTAGCTACAGCAACTAACAATATCATGATTTATTCAGGATGTGTGGAATCAGCACGTCCCGGAGACAGCTTCCGAAATCGTGAGCATTCTCTGGTGGTGTCCTGCAGGGCGCCTGTGGGCGTGCGTTGGTGGTATAGTGGTGAGCATAGCTGCCTTCCAAGCAGTTGACCCGGGTTCGATTCCCGGCCAACGCAGTGCCGATTGGTTCCAAATGCTGTCATGAGCCTTGGATTGTGACTAGCAAAGCGAAGCCTTTTGAAAGAGCAAAACGGAATTGAAGGAGAATCTTACAGGGGATTCTGAGCGGTGTCTGCATACACGCAGTCCGATACGGGTGCTGAAAGCTTGAGCTACTTTCAATGTCATGCTGCCTTTCCCCGGAGTAAATCTGTTACATTGAAAGAATGCTTCTGGCAGGTTCAAAAAGGGACCCTTGTTAATAGGAGAAATCAATGATTTCGAATGAATTCTGTATGCGTTAAAAGACAGCTATACACAGAAAACATGCCGGACACTGCTCGTGATGTCTCAGTGCGTTTTTCCAAGCCATCTGACAAAGCCCGCCCACTGAAAACTGCAGCACATCGTGTAAAGACGTTCAACTTTGTAACTACTGCACGCACAGGAAGCAGAATAAATTCCTCTTTTCAAACTGTCAAAGGTTTGCTTTGCGAACGCTGCAGGACATCGCACAATCTCTTTTGAACGGGGACAAACCATTTCTTATGGGGCGCAGTAAGTACAGACGTTTAAAAAGCTCCACTCATGCCGACGATGCAGCATGAAGAAGCGCAACCTAACGTTTGACAGACAAAAGCCGGGCGCCGCTACGAGCAATATGAAATCAAACTGACAGCACACGGCGTTTCGCGCTGACTCAAAAGTGATCTCGACAGACGCTGTTCTCTGCATAACGCTGAAAGAGCTAAGGAGCGTTTCTGTTGAGACGTAACAAGCTCGTTTCTTTCTACCATGATGTCACCATGACCAAATCTGTCTTTAAACACCTTGCTCAGTCTCTGACGAAACTGTCAAAAATTGCTTTCGCCGATTGTATTGCAAACCGGCGGAAGCGGGGTATTGGGAAAAGTTTTCAACTAGCAATAATCGCGCCTCGGCTAAACCTCACAGGCTACGATACTGCCACTGCGCAAAGCTGACGGTTGCCAGGCAACCGCGGGGATCCTATGGAAATCGTTATCGATCGTCTCATGGCATGTCGTTGCGGTAACGCTTCATATTTGTCGTCTTCTTCTAGTTTGAGGTTTTGAAGAATTTCATGACAGACAAGGGCTCCGTCGGAAACAAAGGGCGTTGTGAGAAAACCGTTGCTTATTTTCAGCAGCAGAAATACAAGCCTTTAAATACAAGATGACAGAACAATGACGAAGGGCGTGCCGGGAGGAACTCATGCACTACAGAGGAAAGGGGGCGGGCACGTACAGTTCACATTCAAGCCACAAGTACTCTTCTCGGATGTTACACAAACAAATCCTAACGTCTTGAAAGCATTGCAGCATGTTTGTGTCCCACTTCCCGTGGTTGCAGGACGACTGACACGAACGGACAAACACAATCTGTGGCGTTTAGCGTGACATAGTCTTGCAGGCATCTTGCTGTCTCACTGCAATACTATACCGCTGGAGGAAACAGCCCGGGTTCGATGAGCCTTGGAATGTGACTAGGAAAGTGAAACCTTTTGAAAGAGGTAAAACACTGCTCAAAGGAACTGAGGGAGAATCTTACAGGGGATTCTGAGCGGTGTCTAAATAAATAAATTCTTCAGCGTCCGCGGATGGCATTTTGCAGCTGGAAACAGATGTCGACGCTTTTTGAACAGAGCACCAAAAAAGCGTCTTTTTTGAAGGTACAGGTATTGAGCATTGGTGGTTCAGTGGAAGAATTCTTGCCTGCCAAGTAAGAGGCTCGGGTTCGATTCCTGACCAATGCAGTGGCTTTTGCATGCTCACCACTATACCACCAACACACGCCCACAGGATCCCAGCAGGACACCACCAGAGAATGCTCACGATTTCGGAAGCTGTCTCCGGGACGTGCTGATTCCACACATCCTGAATAAATCATGATATTGCTGTAGCTAGACGTTCAAATGAGTTTCATGGCCAGATGGACTGTTTCCTCCAGCGGTATAGTATTGCAGTGAGACAGCACGATGCCTGCAAGACTATGTCACGCTAAACGCCACAGATTGTGTTTGTCCAAATTTGAACTTTCACAAAAGCATGCTAGCAGACAAATGCGCCTCAGAGGACTTAAGGCTGGCTTCAAGTTGGAATGATAAAGTCTCCCCGTCCGGTTAGGAAAAGGGAACTTTGTTAGACAGAAAGAAGGAAGTAACAATAACGGAGAATTGTGTGCAAGGATTTTAGAAGCTGCGCAGCCCTGCAGTTTCAATAGCCCTTTTATTCGTGTTAGATGCTGGAATTGCCTTTTTTGACGCTCTTACGAATGCGATGTCAACGAAAACAGAACAAAGCACAAAAAACCCTCAAGTCCTGCAGTTGGATAGTTGGATAGAATGCCGTTACGCGTCCAAGCCGTATTTTCAAGACGTGATTCCCTGAGTCCAAAAAATTTGTAAGTTCTTTGGATGACCTGTGGACCGATCTTTCACGATGAAGAATTCCTTAAGAAGAATAGATCTCGGCCCACCATCCCAATGCCTCCATCTCAAAACAGCAACCTCCCACTGCCCTTAGTCTGCAAGGCAGTCCTTTCAAGTGCGATGATGACGCCGGGACCTTCGTTGCCTATTGTACGAGCTGAACTTTTGTGCTCATCAATTCAACGCTCTTTCCATCAACTCATCTTGTCTTTTGACGCTTCGTGTTTTGTGCTCCTTTGACTATCGGCATATCGGGTGACTGCAAACACTGAAGTTCTTGCTTACGGAGTGTGGAACAGTGTTTTCAAGTGATCGCTTTTCTGTCATGTTGACGCCGAGTGAATCTTTCTTTGGCAACATGGGCAGGCTGACAGCAAAAGTAATGGCAAATTTCTTGACTTATTTCTGAATATGAATGTTCTTTAGAAAAGGGATGCGGCATTGCTTCTCCCCCGTGTAAAGGTCACGCATTCCAGACGTGGTTATGAGCGAACAGTTGCCGCAAGTGTTTGAAAAGAGCAAGCAGCCATGCCCCGTGTGAGGATCAAACTCAGGACCTTCAGATAAAGAGACTGACGCGCTACCAACTACGCCAACGAGGCCAGCTGCAGTGCACAGCCGGAAAGTTTGCCTCATATGGATTTCAGTCGCCCGTTCCCTAATCTTCAGACGCCCTCTGCTGGATGTTGCATTTGCCTTTTGATCTCACCGATACTTTTTTGGTCTGTTTCTGTTGCGAGTCCGTTTTTCAGATCTCACCTAGCACAAGTCTCTCTGGCTGAAGTGGCCTCTCTGCTTCAGCATCGTGCCCTCACTCAGCCATTAAAAACGTCACTCGGACTTCTGACATGCTGACATGAAATGTCAAGAGAGAGTGGCGGAGACGCTTAAGGCAGAGAGAAGATGAAGAGGGGGCGTGGCTGCGAAATGATTGACAGCTGCATGACGCTCTCCATGCAAGGTGTGACCACAGGCTAAAGGACACCTTTCAGCACATCAAGCTCTAAGCACACACCTGGAGGACGTGGGAAACGATCCCGCTACCTCTCGCATGCAAAGCGAGCGCTGTACCATGCAAGCTAAAGGTCTGACTGGACGAGCGAATGACGCCTCTCCCCCGTCCTCAAGCTCGCTGACAGGATAAAATAGAAAGTGCTGCCGTGGCTCATTGGTTTAGGGGTATGATTCTCGCTTAGGGTGTGGGAGGTCCCGGGTTCAACTCCCGGCTGAGCCCTTGTGTGCTCTTTTTGTCCTCGTCCACAAGACTGAGAACTGATATCCACATCACCTTGCAGCATCTGCTTATAGCAAACGATGGAATGTGACTAATGACTGAACGAGCCTGGTGAATACTCATCACGTGGCACAATGAGAGCGTGCAGTCAGCTGTCCAAGGCAGCAACCTCATTGCTCGTTCAAAAGAACACGTACTGAAAACTCATCACCACTATGTCGTAAATGAGCACCGCAATCGCTTGTTGTCATGCGTCCTTACTTGGGAAATGCAGAAGCAAAAACTGCCCTCTCTCAGCCACCGAAACGTGTGCGGCTCGCCTTGCACTCTCTGCGCCTCGCATATTTATGGAGCTGTCTGCTCTTCTTTCTGTTGAAGTACGCAAGTTACGGGGCGTACTGCAGACTATGATGTGCTCAATGACAGCTTTCAAGATTTGAAAACTATGAGCTTGATGGCTCAAGTCGAACGAATGTGGTTGTTACGCAATTGATGATCAAACGCACATATTCTAACGATTCGTGAGAGTATGTTCTAAAGGTCCCTGGCTCGATCCCGGGTTTCGGCATTTTGTTTCATCGCTCCCTTTGTTCCTCTCTCCAGCGCCCCCTGCCTAAAATGACGCGTCCCTTTCTCAGCCCGAAACGCAAGCGATACACCAGCAACAAACCGTACAGGTTTCCGTAGTGTAGTGGTTATCATGTTTGCCTAACATGCGAAAGGTCCCAGGTTCGAGACTGGGTGCAAACAGCCTCTTCTTGCACGCTCCTGCACTTCACAGAGGTCTTGAACCACCAGTCATTTGTTCCCAATGTACTTCCGGTGCGTTCATGCACTCTTGTACCAAACGCACGTTTTTTCTGTACCTGGAGCCGATCATTTGCAATTGGGCTGTCCCGACAGAACAAGACGAGCTGTCGGCTCAAAAGCAGCGCAACACCTGCGAGAACAACAGAAAGATTAGTACCCAGCGGGGGCCTCTTAGTGAGCCCAAAATCTAATCAAGAATCGACTCCAGCAACAGGGCTGGGCGCATTGTTCCATACTCCGACCACTCTTGGTGTAAACAGGTCCCTCCTGGTCTCTGCATGAAATGCACTTTCCTGCGTTTGCTTTGGTGTAACTGGCTTCCCCTGCATGGGCGAATGTGAAGAAGATCCTTAGTAAGTCATTGAAGAAACCCGAGAAGAGGTCGGAGTGGCCTCTGTCGTTCATCAACGATCCAGTCAGGCAGTACTCCTCTGTAAAGCGCCGTTCGTTCACATCGATTGGCTTTTTTTTGCCTTCATTCATGCAAGTAGTAAAAGCAGACGCCCCTATTCTGCCGTGACCCAGATTTGAACCAGGGTTGTTGCGGCCACAACGCAAAGTACTGACCACTATACGATCACGGCGAGTTACCGATACACACGTGGCAGGGCGGAAAAGGCTGTGCTCTCTTCGTGTGACATAAACGGAAAAGTCCTGACGTTGCATTTCAACTGAGTCCCAGTATACATCGACCCTTCGACACTTTGAGTGACAACTCTCTTGCGTTTTCTCATATTTATGTAGTTTGCTTGCATGATGCCGGGAACAGGAGGGTTGTTCGCTGCCATATGGTCTAGTGGTTAGGATTCCTGGTTTTCACCCAGGCGGCCCTGGTTCGACTCCCGGTATGGGAACGTGTCAGTTTTGCCTCCTGCTTTCCAAAAGATCAGCACCGTGTACGAAGGAGCCGCATTAAAACTACTCGAACGTGCAAAACGTGCGAGAAGAGGGGGCGCTTGTTTCCAGCCGAAACTTCTCGCGTGTGAGACCAGCTGACCATCGCTGCAGGAGGTGGGAGGGTTACTCTGGTAGACAGGGCTGACCTTCGGCAATAGGATCTATACTCTCCAAGATGATATTTGCACTTTCTGGAGAGGCGATTTTCTCCACGTCAGCAGCCCGATTTCGTCGATTGCGTGGAGAGGGCTGTAGAATGTGACGCCGCCTTTCCTGCTCCGTCCATGACAGGCGTGCTGGTCTCTGGAGAGAGAGCACGGTCCATCAGCGCACTCCAATAAAGGCACTGGAAGCAGCTGAATCGCATTGGCGAAGCTCAGCACTGGGCCGCTGGGCATGTCTTACCACCGTTTCCGTAGTGTAGTGGTTATCACGTTCGCCTCACACGCGAAAGGTCCCCGGTTTGAAACCGGGCGAAAACAGACTTCTTTTGTCGCCACGCACAAAAGGGGATTGGGGATTCGCCTAGCGCTGTGATCGAACAGACCCACTCACCTCTTAGTGTGGCGGGATCTGCACAGTGCATGTCGCAGCGCATCCTTCTTTCACTTCAATGCGCGTCCTGATGTACCCCGGTCTCCCGCGTGACAGGTGGGGACAGGTGACAGGTCCTATAATAACGAGGAAGACATCGCTCTCTCCGACCCCCCGGCATCGTGTCCCGACCCACCGTGCTGGAAGCCGACGCGTGCTGTGATTCCTTTACGGAGCAGAAATGACAACCGAGGAGCCGAGAGATCATTTCAGCATTTCGCGTCTGAACGGAAAACACAAACGACCAACTCAGAATGACTTGCCTTTGACGCTTTTCAAAGCGTTCTTTGTGCACGACGACTGCGCCGCCTAGCAGATACAAATGGGTTGTACAACTTTGAACTAGTAAATGGAAGAGGGCTAAGCCCCCTCTCTTTTAGCCCAGGTTCGATCTGTCTCCCAGAATCACCAGGGCGCACACACACACACCCGTGCCGTTGAAGTGCTCTGCTTCATTTCTAAGGGCAACTCAACATTCACTCCTACCCCGAGTGCAGAAAAGACAGCGTCCGCAGCAACAACAGCTCAGGTCTCTGCACAGGAGCTAAGCTGCCCCCATCTCCTCTGCTCTGCGGCTCCTGCAGAGCGGAGTCCTGCCTGGAGCCGTGTTTGCAGGCGGCGGCTCCCCACGCTCTGTCTGTGCGTCGTGAAATTAATTAATAACGTTAATAAATTTATAAAGTTAATAAAGTTATAAATTAGAAATTAATAACGATATAATTATATTCATGTACCGCAACACAAGAATAGTACACGCTGTACATTGTCTGTCGATAATGTTTCTGTAGTGCTTTAGTGGGTTAGGTTCCTGACTTCCATGTCACACGGTCTATGATTGAATCCCATGGAACTATGACTTTATTTTTTAACAAACATTTCTTTGAAAAAATGAAACGTTTCCCTTGGTCAGAGATTAAATAAAACCTCACTTTTTTAGGTTTTACTGTGCAGAGTGAGGTTTTACCTCACTTTTTTTGAGCAGAAGGTTTACTGTGACCTGAGAAGGGCCGGCATCCAATCACGGTGGTAAATACACACAAGCTCTCACTCATCTGAGCTACACGGCTACCAAGATGATCTCGGGTGCGCCGAGCTGGTACGGAACATATTGAACTGATCGATGGCGAATTGTCTCTCAGACAGGCTTTTCACCTCTAAGCTCCCTGACTGACAGTGATCAGCTAGGTAGTGAAACAGTCAGCTGCTTCTAAGCCTTAAACAGCTGCATCTCGGCGCTTCCACGGAGAGATGATTTTAAAGCCGAACATCACCCATTGGGAACACCTTACTATCACTAGTTTAAGAGACTCTTAAGGTCTTGCAGAGGTGCCTGTCTAATAGCATGCGCTTTGCAAGCTATAGGTGTTTAGGCTGAGGCAGAATGCCTGTTAACAAAATGTTTTTCTAAAGGGGCCTCGCACTCTTTTCCAAGCAATGGTCACCATCCCCACAATGTAGTCATGTCCTAGGACGTCACCTGTTAGTCTCCATTTGTCTGCCACCAACATTTTAGGTTACGGGGTCACAACCGCACCCCGGAGAGCATAGGAGCCGTTGGCGTTCTGGCTGCGCAGATTGGGCTGAAGGTGGGGCGCTTGAATCTCGCTGTTGGAGGCCGTCTGAAACTGACCCAAGCCTTTCCCTTGAATTAAATGTAAATAAGAAATGAACCCCAGATGCACATGGAATCAATCACGTGTTTCCTTTGAGCCGTTTCAAAGACTGCTCCAGAGTTTACCTTGCACAGATGCGCAAAGATTAATGATGGGGGTGCACGCTTCCAGGCGCCTTACAACTGTAGGGACTGATTAGAGACAATTCGTAGCGTGTACTCATTTCTCTCTATTCCCCGTGTTGCAGTGGTAGGATGACATAAATTCCTGCTTCGACACGTAACGGCAATATAATCAAGTGCAGGAGCTGAGGGCTTTAGTTTTGTTTCGTTTTCCATGGCGTTCGTAAGCGCGCAAATCAAAGGCAATTCCTGCGTCTAACACGAATGTAAATGCTTTTGAAAGTGCAGTGTGGTGCAGCTTGTAAAAACCATTTGTGGTTTGTTGATGTTTTTTCTGTCTGCCAAAGTTGCATTTTGACATCCGGACTGGGGGACTTTATCATTTGAACGTGAAGCCAGCCTTAAACCCTCTGAGGCGTGTCTGTCTGCCGGCACGAATCTTGTGAAAGGTATTTTTTTTTTAACGGAGAGCGACTTTAAAAAGGTTTCCGCAGCCACCTCGCACTCCGTGTTAGATTATAGGAGGAATGCGGCGGCAGCGAGCTCGCTTTTGTCGTGGCCGAGTGGTTAAGTGCGTTGGGGCTTCCCCGCGCAGGTTCGGAATTTACCGACTCCGGCGTCTGCCGCACGTCGCCTTGTGCCTGCGCGGCAAAGGCAAAGTGCCGTTTCTCCTTTCCCGGTACTATAAAAACGCTAAATCGCTTGGACCCGCTGCCATTGAAAGCAATTCTTCAGATAACCACACATTTTGCGTTCGCACCTCTGGTGGCTTATGCCTTTGAAAACCTAATGAATAAAGCTGAAAGAACCGACACGATATGTAGGTGCTCGTAAACCACGCAGTAAAGAACTGTTAACAGCAAGGGTTTCAGTGGGTTAACTGAGGAGAAGGCGTGATCGCTAATTGTTGACTTTTTATTTGGTGTTAGAAACACTCTTACTGTGCATGACGTGCAACAAATGTAGCCACAGAAATTGCATCACGCTTTCATGTATGCTATTGCAGACACCAACGTTGCCTAGATAGAAAACCGAAATAGCCGTGGGTTTGCTTGCTGGTCTGAAGGATCTCTCTTCGAATCTCTATCATTTGTCAATGGAAGTAAAAGGCGCTGAAATCTCATACGTTCAGAATCAAACCCGCAGCTGTTGTTCGACTTTATTTCTTGACTAATTACAACTGAGTGTCGCATGAGCAGTTACGTAAACTTGTCTGATATATTTGAACACAAATGCCGTTCTTCAATTAAAACTAACAGTACATTGTCAGGGACATTCAGTTCTATACAAACAAGAGACAGACAAGAGAACATTTAGTATATAATAGACAGAAAGAGGTTCGAATCCTGCCGACTACGTTGTCCACCTCCTGTCGTTGTGTTTCGGCGCAAGCAAAGAAGCGCCCCTGTTCGGTGTTCCTGGTGGTTTTAAAATGCCAAATTGCTTGTACCCGCTCCCTTGCAAATAAGTTCTTCAGCGTCCGCGAATGGCATTTTACAGCTGGAAGCAGATGTCGACGCTTTTTGCACAGAGCACCAAAAAAGCGTCTTTTTTGAAGGCCCGTAAGTAGCACAGACTGCTTAGGGAGTAGCCCGATGCGTTTAAAAACAACCCGAGCCAGGCAGGAGTCCAACCCGCAATCTCCTGATCCGTAGTCAGACGCGTTATTCATTGCGCCACTGGCCCTGGTGTGACATTGCAGGACTGTAACCCAGTGAGATCAGCACTGCAACTAGTAAAATATTACCCCCGGTTCATTCTTTTCTAAAAGTGAGAAACACCTGTTTTCTTCATTTTGTCTGTTTTAAAACCATATCTCTTTAAACCAAACCAAGAGTTTGTCTTTTGCACTGATATTCTGATTCATTTCGATTTCAAAGAAAAAAAAACATTATCTTCCAAAGCATCATAAAATTGTCCCTTCTTCCAGACTCTACTTCTCTCTTGTAGTAGTACAGCAGACCTTTCCAGGTGAGCAGATCACAGAGTCCGAAATGAGCTTCCTCCATCAAGCAAAGTACCTGAACATGACTCTGTCTTCATAAAAGCGCCCCTGTAATAAAGACATTAAATCCGAAACCAAGAGGGCAGTTGCCTACTGAAGTTCAAGAAGTCATCAATTTTAACCTAGCAACACATTAAAGGCTGCATCTATACAAGTACGATTCTAGAAATGCTCACCAGATTACATTTTAAGAAGGAACTGCGCTTCAGGTTCCGCCGAGATCTTAACTCGGATGGCAGGATTCAGAGTCCGGAGTGCGGACTGATGGCGCACGGAGGGTCCACATACTGTGGATCCCTCAGTGATCTTCCGCGTGTTCAAACAGCCAGCGTGTGACTCCCCTGTCCCCGTGACCTCATTGCTCTGCTCTCGCCTCTGTGCAGCCGAGCCGGACTCATGGTAAAGTGGAAAAAAATATGCCCTCAACGTGAGATTTACTCTGGAGCGAGGATAGACGTTACCTTTTTATCGTTGAACAGGATGTATGTGATGTGGCGACTAGGTTCAATTTTGTATCCTCTTTAAAAGATTAAGGACTGGGGTGAGCGTGATTTACCACCCTTTCAGCTAAGAACCCGACGTGCGGACCGTTTAAGCTGCATAGACTCGGTCGTTTAACTCTTCTCCATTAGCAGGGTTAAGGTTAAAGAAAAAAACATTGCTGACTTCTTTTTTTTTTTTGCTAGCCGCAAGCGCTGATTAGGAAGGTTTGTATTTCATGTTTTGCAAGTTGCATCCATTTTAAGAAAAACAAGTCGTTCAAGACAGGAAATGAATGCTTGCATTTAATTAAGTCTAGCCGAAGGCAGTTGTCCATAATGACCAGTTCTGTTCGAGAAGACAGAACAAAAAAGGCACCGCTGGGATTCTGAACTAGGGTTTCCTGTTTACTAGACAGGCGCCTTAAGCAACTAAGCCACGGCGTCCCAGGAAAGCTGTCCTTTTGCAGCCACTTGGACACACCACTCAGACACATCTGCATTCGGTGTGTGCTCCGCCTGCTCGCTGAGCAAGTTGCCACCTTTACATACAATAGCAACATCAACACCAAGAGAAAGGGTGACAAATGGCTTTTATCTGGAACTTTTCATGTCCAAGGAGCTCAATGTGCTTTCTGTGTACAACAGGGCCACTGAACTCCACACTGGCCACTGAACCACAGCAGTGGCTTGCTGGCTTGACATCTCCCAAGGAAAATGTTGAAATCGCATGTGGAACATGAAAATGACCCTCGAGTATGAGGGAAAAAAAAGAAAAAGATCATTTGGAGTGCGCCAACCCATGTCCGGACAGCCCAGTGTCGTTGACGAGGTGGCCGAGTGGTTAAGGCGATGGACTGCTAATCCATTGTGCTCTGCACGCATGGGTTCGAATCCCATCCTCGTCGTTCTCCATGTCTGACACGTGTGCCCGTTCAGCGTTGGCACTCCTGTCGTTTGCTCAGGTTCTAGAGCCGTACATTTTCTAGCGGTGGCTGAACATGGTATAGTAGGCTAACGTCAGTCTCGAGCAGTAACAGTAACGGTATTTACGTGCCGCTGCTGCCAAGTGGCTCTGGGTTGAGACTGCGGTTTCACTTACTCGCAACGCAAACGGAGAAAGCGGTTTTTGACAGTCTCTTGAGAGACTGCACTAGGTGTTTAGGGATAGACTTTGTCAGTTCCCCCTGGGATGGTGGCCTCTCAAATAGTTTGTGATTCCTCTAGACGTTTCTACAGTAGAAGCCTGCTTCGTGGCTTAAATCCAAGCTAAGGAAACGAGTTAGAGGTCTGATGCAGAACTGCGAATTCAATGAAGGGGAACAATACAGTACATTGCACTGTATGTGTGAGGAAAGCTGCCCCCTTCAGTCCCTTGTTGACCGAACAGAGGACTGTAAAGGATACCGCCAAGAAACTTAAGGTTGCTGGTTGGAATCCAGCTCCAAAGAAGCCCCTTTGGGTGTTATGTCATCAAAAAGTAAGAACAGCGAATCTCCCTTTGATCAAAAGCGCAACAGAGCTGTTTTCCGTGGAGCAGGTTTCAGAGCCGTAGACCTGTTTTATTTGTAGGGCAGGGCGCATTCCCAAACGCGAATCTCCTGTTTTAGAAATGCTTTGGGCGGCGTGAAGTGAAAATAAGAAGTGGGCTCCAGATGCACATGGAAGCAATCAAGTGTTTCATCCGAGCTGTTTCAAAGACTGCCCAAGAGCTTTCCTTTCACAGAGGCGCAACGATTAATGATGGGGGTGCACCCTTCAATGCGCCTTACGACTCTAGGGAGTGATTGAGACGATTCGTAGCGTGTGCTCATTTCTTTCTATTCCCCGTGTTGCAGTGGTAGGATGACGTAAATTACTGCTTTGACACGTATCGGCATTATAATCAAGTGCAGGAGCTGAGCCACGGCGCCCCAGGAGTGTTGTCCTTTTGCAGCCACTTGGACACACCTTTAGAAAAACATTTTGTTAACAGGCATTCTGCCTCAGCCTAAACACCTATAGCTTGCAAAGTGCATGCTATTAGACAGGCACCTCTGCAAGACCTTAAGAGTCTCTTAAACTAGTGATAGTAAGGTGTTCCCAATGGGCGATGTTCGGCTTTCAAATCATCTCTCCGTGGAAGCGCCGAGATGCAGCTGTTTAAGGCTTAGAAGCAGCTGACTGTTTCACTACCTAGCTGATCACTGTCAGTCAGGGAGCTTAGAGGTGAAAAGCCTGTCTGAGAGACAATTCGCCGTCGATCAGTTCAATATGTTCCGTACCAGCTCGGCGCACCCGAGATCATCTTGGTAGCCGTGTAGCTCATATGAGTGAGAGCGTGTGTGTGTACCACCGTGATTGGATGCCGGCCCTTCTCAGGTAACAGTAAACCTTCTGCTAAAAAAAAGTGAGGTAAAACCTCACTCTGCACAGTAAAACCTCAAAAAAAGTGAGGTTTTATTTAATCTCTGACCAAGGGAAATTGTTTCATTTTTTCAAAGAAATGTTTGTTAAAAAATAAAGTCATAGTTCCATGGGATTCAATCATAGACCATGTGACATAGAAGTCAGGAACCTAACCCACAGCGCCACCAGCACAGTCACATGCTGAGTGCTGAAAAAGCACTACAGAAACATTATCGACAGACAATGTACAGTGTGTACTATTCTTGTGTTGCGGTACATGAATATAATTATATCGTTATTAATTTCTAATTTATAACTTTATTAACTTTATAAATTAACTTTATAAATTTATTAATTAATTTCACGACGCACAGACAGGGCGCGGGGAGCCGCCGCCTGCAAACACAGCTCCAGGCAGGACTCCACTCCGCAGGAGCCGCAGAGCAGAGGAGATGGGGGCAGCTTAGCTCCTGTGCAGAGACCTGAGCTGCTGTTGCTGCAGACACTGTCTTTTCTGCACGGGGTAGGAGTGAATGTTGAGTTGCCCTTAGAAATGAAGCAGAGCACTTCAACGGCACGGGTGTGTGTGTGTGCGCCCTGGTGATTCTGGGAGACAGATCGAACCTGGGCTAAAAGAGAGGGGGCTTAGCCCCTCTTCCATTTGCTAGTTCAAAGTTGTACAACCCATTTGTATCTGCTAGGCGGCGCAGTCGTCGTGCACAAAGAACGCTTTGAAAAGCGTCAAAGGCAAGTCATTCTGAGTTGGTCATTTGTGTTTTCCGTTCAGACGCGAAATGCTGAAATGATCTCTCGGCTCCTCGGTTGTCATTTCTGCTCCGTAAAGGAATCACAGCACACATCGTTTTCCAGCACGGTGGGTCGGGACACGATGCCGGGGGTCGGAGAGAGCGATGTCTTCCTCGTTAGTATAGGACCTGTCACCTGTCCCCACCTGTCACGCGGGAGACCGGGGTACATCAGGACGCGCATTGAAGTGAAAGCAGGATGCGCTGCGACATGCACTGTGCAGATCCCGCCACACTAAGAGGTGAGTGGGTCTGTTCGATCACAGCACTAGGCGAATCCCCAATCCCCTTTTGTGCGTGGCGACAAAAGAAGTCTGAAGTCTGTTTCCACCCGGGGACCTTTCGCGTGTGAGGCAAACGTGATAACCACTACACTACGGAAACGGTGGTAAGATGTGCCCAGCGGCCCAGCGCTGAGCTTCGCCAATGCGATTCAGCTGCTTCCAGTGCCTTTATTGGTGTGCGCTGATGGACCGTGCTCTCTCTCCAGAGTCCAGCACGCCTGTCATGGACGGTGCAGGAAAGGCGGCGCCACATTCTACAGCCCTCTCCACGCAATCGACGAAATCGGGCTACTGAAGTGGAGAAAATCGCCTCTCCAGAAAGTGCAAATATCATCTTGGAGAGTATAAATCCTATTGCCAAAGGTCAGCCCTGTCTACCAGAGTAACTCTCCCACCTCCTGCAGCGATGGTCAGCTCTGGCCGCCTGGGTGAAAACCAGGAATCCTAACCGCTAGGATATAGGAGCGCACAACCCTGCTGTTCCGGGCATCATGCAAGCAAACTACAGAAATATTAGAAAACACGCAAGAGAGTTGTCACTCAGAGTGTCGAAGGGTCGATGTATACTGGGGCTCAGTTGAAATGCAACGTCAGGACTTTTCCGAATTATGTCACATGAAGAAAGCACAGCCTTTTCCGCCCTGCCACGTGTGTATCGGTAACTCGCCGTGATCGTATAGTGGTCAGTACTTTGCGTTGTGGCCGCAACAACCCCGGTTCGAATCGGGGTCACGGCAGAATAGGGGCGTCTGCTTTTACTACTTGCACGAATGAAGGCAAAAAAAAGCCAATCGATGTGAACGAACGGCGCTTTACAGAGGAGTACTGCCTGACTGGATCGTTGATGAACGACAGAGGCCACTCCGACCTCTTCTCGGGTTTCTTCAATGACTTACTAAGGATCTTCTTCACATTCGCCCATGCAGGGGAAGCCAGTTACACCAAAGCAAACGCAGGAAAGTGCAATTCAAGCAGAGACCAGGAGGGACTTGTTTACACCGAGAGTGGTCGGAGAATGGAACAATGCGCCCAGCCCTGTTGCTGGAGCCGATTCTTGATGAGATCTTGGGCTCACTAAGAAGCCCCCGCTGGATGCTAATCTTTCTGTTGTTCTTGCAGGTCCTGCGCTGCTTTTGAGCCGACAGAGCTCGTCCTGGTCTGTCGGCACAGCCCAATTGCAAATGATCGGCTCCGCGTACAGAAGGAACGTGCGTTTGGTACAAGAGTGCATGAAGGCACCGGAAATACATTGGGAACAAATGACCGGTCGCTCAATACCTCTGTGAAGTACAGGAGCGTGCAAATCGAGGCTGTTTCCGCCCGGTCTCGAACCGGGGACCTTTCGCGTGTTAGGCGAACGTGATAACCACTACACTACGGAAACCTGTAGTGTTTGCTGCTGGTGTATCGCTTGCGTTTCGGGCTGAGAAAGGGACGCGTCATTTTAGGCAGGGGGCGCTGGAGAGAGGAACAAAGGGAGCGATGAAACAAAATGCCGAAACCCGGGATTGAGCCAAGGATCTTTAGAACATACTCTCACGAATCGTTAGAATATGTGCGTTTGATCATCAATTGCGTAACAACCACATTCGTTCGACTTGAGCCATCAAGCTCATAGTTTTCAAATCTTGAAAGCTGTCATTGAGCACATCATAGTCTGCAGTACGCCACGTAACTTGCGTACTTCAACAGAAAGAAGAGCAGACAGCTCCATAAATATGCGAGGCGCAGAGAGTGCAAGGCGAGCCGCACACGTTTCGGTGGCTGAGAGAGGGCAGTTTTTGCTTCTGCATTTCCCAAGTAAGGACGCATGACAACAAGCGATTGCGGTGCTCATTTACGACATAGTGGTGATGAGTTTTCAGTACGTGTTCTTTTGAACGAGCAATGAGGTTGCTGCCTTGGACAGCTGACTGCACGCTCTCATTGTGCCACGTGATGAGTATTCACCAGGCTCGTTCAGTCATTAGTCACATTCCATCGTTTGCCATAAGCAGATGCTGCAAGGTGATGTGGATATCAGTTCCCAGTCTTGTGGACGAGGACAAAAAGAACACACAAGGGCTCATCCACGAGTTGAACCCAGGACCTCCCACACCCTAAGCGAGAATCATACCCCTAAACCAATGAGCCACGGCAGCACTTTCCATTTTATTCTGTCAGCCAGCTTGAGGACGGGGGAGAGGCGTCATTCGCTCGTCCAGTCAGACCTTCATCAATAAGTCAAGAAAGCCGCAATTACACGAGTGCCTTGCAGACGAAGGGCAGTGAACTGCACCCGGTAAGAGGGGAACAAGCGGCACTAGGCGACACCGAGGCATGAGCCCCAGCGAGGGGGGTTAGCTTGCATGGTACGGCGCTCGCTTTGCATGCGAGAGGTAGCGGGATCGTTTCCCACGTCCTCCAGGTGTGTGCTTAGAGCTTGATGTGCCGAAAGGTGTCCTTTAGCCTGTGGTCACACCTTGCATGGAGAGCGTCATGCAGCTGTCAATCATTTCACAGCCACGCCCCCTCTTCATCTTCTCTCTGCCTTAAGCGTCTCCGCCACTCTCTCTTGACATTTCATGTCAGCATGTCAGAAGTCCGAGTGACGTTTTTAATGGCTGAGTGAGGGCACGATGCTGAAGCAGAGAGGCCACTTCAGCCAGAGAGACTTGTGCTAGGTGAGATCTGAAAAACAGACTCGCAACAGAAACAGACCAAAAAAGTATCGGTGAGATCAAAAGGCAAATGCAACATCCAGCAGAGGGCGTCTGAAGATTAGGGAACGGGCGACTGAAATCCATATGAGGCAAACTTTCCGGCTGTGCACTGCAGCTGGCCTCGTTGGCGTAGTTGGTAGCGCATCAGTCTCTTTATCTGAAGGTCCTGAGTTTGATCCTCACACGGGGCATGGCTGCTTGCTCTTTTCAAACACTTGCGGCAACTGTTCGCTCATAACCACGTCTGGAATGCGTGACCTTTACACGGGGGAGAAGCAACGCCGCATCCCTTTTCTAAAGAACATTCATATTCAGAAATAAGTCAAGAAATTTGCCATTACTTTTGCTGTCAGCCTGCCCATGTTGCCAAAGAAAGATTCACTCGGCGTCAACATGACAGAACAGCGATCACTTGAAAACACTGTTCCACACTCCGTAAGCAAGAACTTCAGTGTTTGCAGTCACCCGATATGCCGATAGTCAAAGGAGCACAAAACACGAAGCGTCAAAAGACAAGATGAGTTGATGGAAAGAGCGTTGAATTGATGAGCACAAAAGTTCAGCTCGTACAATAGGCAACGAAGGTCCCGGCGTCATCATCGCACTTGAAAGGACTGCCTTGCAGACTAAGGGCAGTGGGAGGTTGCTGTTTTGAGATGGAGGCATTGGGATGGTGGGCCGAGATCTATTCTTCTTAAGGAATTCTTCATCGTGAAAGATCGGTCCACAGATCATCCAAAGAACTTACAAATTTTTGGGACTCAGGGAATCACGTCTTGAAAATACGGCTTGGACGCGTAACGGCATTCTATCCAACTATCCAACTGCAGGACTTGAGGGTTTTTTGTGCTTTGTTCTGTTTTCGTTGACATCGCATTCGTAAGAGCGTCAAAAAAAGGCAATTCCAGCATCTAACACGAATAAAAGGGCTATTGAAACTGCAGGGCTGCGCAGCTTCTAAAATCCTTGCACACAATTCTCCGTTATTGTTACTTCCTTCTTTCTGTCTAACAAAGTTCCCTTTTCCTGACCGGACGGGGAGACTATCATTCCAACTTGAAGCCAGCCTTAAGTTCTCCGAGGCGCATTTGTCTGCTAGCATGCATTTTGTGAAATTTTTTTTTGTTGTTGTTAAACCAAAAGCGACTTTGAAAAAGGTTTCCACCGCCGCCCGGCACTCTATGTTAGACTGTATCAAGAAAGCAGCGCGCGCTGCAGCCGTGGCCGAGTGGTTAGGGCGATGGATTAGAAAGCCGTCGGGGTCTCCCTGCGAAGCTTCGAGTCCTGCCGCCTACGGTGTCGTCGTGTGTCTGCGCAACAAAGGAAAAGCACCCGTTTCGCTTTTCCCGCGACTTTTAAAACACGAATGATCTGGATTTCTACATGAATGGCTCTTAAAATGTGATCTGATCTTCATCTGACGCATAATAATAAATAAAGACAGTCCTGTTTAACAAACAACAAACAACATTTTACATTGTCAATTGTACAATTGTTTTTTTTCTTATTATCCTACCTAGCAGCAGCATGTAGAGAGAGAGAGCAATATTGGTCCCGGCACTGATCCGTCTGGTACCCCAAATTGAACTGGTGACGTTGATGAAGCAGTACAATTATTAGATATTTGAACATAATGAAAACGATGAGTAAAATGTGAAGTAAACCACTGAAGGACGGTTCCAGATAAGCCAACCTCAAACTCAAGCCTGTGTAACAAAACAGAGAGGTCAACCGTGTCAAAGGCAGCTCTAAGATCTAGAAGCACAAGCACTGTTGCATTCCCCGCATCAGTAGCTAAGAGAATATCATTTACGACTCTCGTTAATGCAGTTTCAGAAACCAGACTGAAATTTCTCAATTATATTATTTGAATCCAGATACGATTGACGTTGGGCAACAACTATTCTTTCAAGACTTTTAGATTGAAATGGGACCTTTGAGACAGGCCTGTAGTTGTTAAGAACTTGTGGATCCAAATTTGACTTCTTAAGGAGCGGTCTAACAACTGCTACCTTAAATTGATCAGGTACAACGCCTGACGCAAGCGATGCATTCATCATACTAATTATAGGTCCTGCCAGTCCTTCGAGGGAATCTTTGACTAGCTGAGTGGGGATGGGATCTAGCGAACAGGTGGTTGACTTTGTCTTACGTCTGTGTTCATGAGTCCACCATAAGAAGAAATCTGAACAGGAGTGGTGATCATCCGAGGTCACCACGGAGGAAACCACTGCTCTCCCCAACAAAAAAACCACCACTGCCCCTCTCAAGTTTGCTAAAGACCACATGGATGTTCCACAGCAACTCCTGGAACAATGTTCTGTGGACAGACGTGACAAAAGTTGAACTTGTTGGTAAATGTGCACAGCGTTATGTTTGGAGATAACAAAACACTGCATACCAACTCCAAAACCTCATCCCACCTGGGAAGCATGGCGGAGGCTGTACGGCTTGCAATCATCGAGGGACCGATGAATTCCAAGATGTATCAGGAAATTCTACAGCAGAATGTCAGGGTGTCTGCCTGTGATCTAAAACTCGAAAGACGCTGGGTCATGCAGCATGACAAAAATAAAGGAGTACATCAACAACAGAGTGGCTGAAACAGAAGAAATTCCGTATTTTGGGATGGCCAAGTAAGAGTCCTGACCCCAATCCCATTGAAGTGCTGTGGCATGATCTGAAGCAGGCCGTTCAGCGCAAGACATCCCAAAAATATACATGAACTGAAACAGTTTTGCATAGAGGAATAGGCCAAAATACCTCCTAACCGCTGCTCAGGTCTGACCAGCCGCTACAGAAAGTGGGGGTTGAGGTTTTTGTCAATAAAGGAGGTTCCACTAGCTCCTTAATATAAGGGTTCACGTACTTTTTCCATCAATGACCTTGATTGTTTAAAACATTTGTTAAAACAGCAATGTCAAATGTTGGGCGTGTGTTGTTTGTTAAATCAGACTCTCTTTATTGATTATTATGACTTAGATAAAGATAAGATCACATGTTAGGAGCCATTCATGCAGAAATCCACATCATTCCGAAGGGCTGTTTACAAAAGTTTTTCTTCCAACTGTATGTGAGAGAAAAGCAGAGCCGCTCACTGAGTAAGGTGGGGTTGTAGCTTCGCAAATTGCAAGGACATTTGTACTCTCAAAAGGGGACAGGAGCACCCCAGATGGGACTCGAACCCACAATCCCTGGCTTAGAGTGCCAGTGCCTTAGCCATTAGGCCACTGCGCCACACTGGGTGAGGTTGATCACGCTGATGAAGAGCCAGTTTTTTTTTCCTTTGCTTTTTCAAAGGGATCCCCAAAAATAAGGGAAGTTAGGCAGCAGAAGGTTTACTGTGACCTGAGAAGGACCGGCATCCAATCACGGTGGTACACACACACACGCTCTCAATCATCTGAGCTACATGGCTACCAAGATGATCTCAGGTGCGCCGAGCTGGTACGGAACATATTGAACTGATCGACGGCGAATTGTCTCTCAGACAGGCTTTTCACCTCTGAGCTCCCTGACTGACAGTGATCAGCTAGGTAGTGAAACAGTCAGGTGCTTCTAAGCCTTAAACAGCTGCATCTCGGCGCTTCCAAGGAGAGATGATTTGAAAGCCGAACATCGCCCATTGGGAACACCTTACTATCACTAGTTTAAGAGACTCTTAAGGTCTTGCAGAGGTGCCTGTCTAATAGCATGCGCTTTTCAAGCTATAGGTGTTTAGGCTGAGGCAGAATGCCTGTTAACAAAATGTTTTTCTAAAGGGGCCTCGCACTCTTTTCCAAGCAATGGTCACCATCCCCACCGAGTGTCACAATGTAGTCATGTCCTAGGACGTCACCTGTTAGTCTCCATTTGTCTGCCACCAACACTTTAGGTTACGGGGTCACAACCGCACCCCGGAGCGCAGAGGAGCCGTTGGCGTTCTGGTGGCGCAGATTGGGCTGAAGGTGGGGCGCTTGAATCTCGCTGTTGGAGGCCGTCTGAAACTGACCCAAGCCTTTCCCTTGAATTAAATGTAAATAAGATATGAACCCCAGATGCACATGGAATCAATCACGTGTTTCCTTTGAGCCGTTTCAAAGACTGCTCCAGAGTTTACCTTGCACAGATGCGCAAAGATTAATGATGGGGGTGCATGCTTCCAGGCGCCTTACAACTGTAGGGACTGATTAGAGACAATTCGTAGCGTGTGTTCGTTTCCATATACGCCCCGTGTTGCAATGGTAGGATGAAGTCAAATACGGCTTGGACGTGTAACGGCATTCTATCCAACTGCAGGACTTGAGGGTTTTTTTGTGCTTTGTTCTGTTTTCGTTGACATCGCATTCGTAAGAGCGTCAAAAAAAGGTAATTCCAGCATATAACAGCCAGCCTTAAGTCCTCTGAGGCGCATTTGTCTGCTAGCATGCTTTTGTGAAAGTTCAAATTTGGACAAACACAATCTGTGGCGTTTAGCGTGACATAGTCTTGCAGGCATCGTGCTGTCTCACTGCAATACTATACCACTGGAGGAAACAGTCCATCTGGCCATGAAACTCATTTGAACGTCTAGCTACAGCAACTAACAATATCATGATTTATTCAGGATGTGTGGAATCAGAACATCCCGGAGACAGCTTCCGAAATCGTGAGCATTCTCTGGTGGTGTCCTGCTGGGATCCTGTGGGCGTGTGTTGGTGGTATAGTGGTGAGCATGCAAAAGCCACTGCATTGGCCAGGAATCGAACCCGAGCCTCTTACTTGGCAGGCAAGAATTCTTCCACTGAACCACCAATGCTCAATACCTGTACCTTCAAAAAAGACGCTTTTTTGGTGCTCTGTTCAAAAAGCGTCGACATCTGTTTCCAGCTGCAAAATGCCATCCGCAGACACTGAAGAATTTATTTATTTAGACACCGCTCAGAATCCCCTGTAAGATTCTCCCTCAGTTCCTTTGAGCAGTGTTTTACCTCTTTCAAAAGGCTTCACTTTCCTAGTCACATTCCAAGGCTCATCGAATCCGGGCTGTTTCCTCCAGCGGTATAGTATTGCAGTGAGACAGCACGATGCCTGCAAGACTATGTCACGCTAAACGCCACAGATTGTGTTTGTCCGTTCGTGTCAGTCGTCCTGCAACCACGGGAAGTGGGACACAAACATGCTGCAATGCTTTCAGGACGTTAGGATTTGTTTATGCAACATCCGAGAAGAGTACTTGTGGCTTGAATGTGAACTGTACGTGCCCGCCCCCTTTCCTCTGTAGTGCATGAGTTCCTCCCGGCATGCCCTTCGTCATTGTTCTGTCATCTTGTATTTAAAGGGTTGTATTTCTGCTGCTGAAAATAAGCAACGGTTTTCTCACAACGCCCTTTGTTTCCGACGGAGCCCTTGTCTGTCATGAAATTCTTCAAAACCTCAAGCTAGAAGAAGAAGACGACAAATATGAAGCGTTACAGCAACGACATGCCATGAGACGATTGATAACGATTTCCGTAGGATCCCCGCGGTTGCCTGGCAACCGTCAGCTTTGCGCAGTGGCAGTATCGTAGCCTGTGAGGTTTAGCCGAGGCGCGATTATTACTAGTTGAAAAATTTTCCCAATATCCCCCTTCCGCCGGTTTGCAATACAATCGGCGAAAGCAATTTTTGACAGTCTCGTCAGAGACTGAGCAAGGTGTTTAAAGACAGATTTTGTCATGGTGACATCATGATAGAAAGAAACAAGCTTGTTACGTTTCCACAGAAACGCTTTTTATCTCTTTCAGCGTTATGCAGAGAACAGCGTCTGTCGAGATCACTTTTGAGTCAGCGCGAAACGCCGTGTGCTGTCAGTTTGATTTCATATTGCTTGTAGCGGCGCCCGGCTTTTGTCTGTCAAACGTTAGGTTGCGCTTCTTCATGCTGCATCGTCGGCATGAGTGGAGCTTTATAAACGTCTGTACTTACTGCGCCCCATAAGAAATCGTTTGTCCCCGTTCAAAAGAGATTGTGCGATGTCCTGCAGCAAACCTTTGACAGTTTGAAAAGAGGAATTTATTCTGCTTCCTGTGCGTGCAGTAGTTACAAAGTTGAACGCCTTTACACGATCTGCTGCAGTTTTCAGTGGGCGGGCTTTGTCAAATGGCTTGGAAAAACGCACTGTGTTTCGGCTCGGGAAACATCATGAGCAGTGTCCTGCATGTTTTCTGTGTATAGCTGTCTTTTAACGCATACAGAATTCATTCGAAATCATTGATTTCTCCAATTAACAAGGGTCCCTTAAAGGATGAGTCAAAGTAACGTCTAATCGGATTAGTTTCCTTAGAGCTGGTTCAGAGTTTGCTCAAGAGTTTACCTTTCACAGATGCGCAAAGAAGAATGTTGGGGGTGCACGCTTCAAAGCTCCTTACAGCTGTAGGGAGTGATTCGAGACGATTCGTGGCGTGTGCTCGTTCCCATATACCGTACGCCCCGGGGTGCAGTGCTAGGATGACATACAATACCGCTTGGGCACGTAACGGCGTTATATGCAAGTGCGGGACGTGAGGGTTTTCGTTTGTTCGTTTTGTTTTGCTCTGCTTTGCTTTGTTTCGTGGTCAAGAGGTGTAAGGTAAGTCGTAATCCAGGGAGAACACTGGTGGCAAACAGTCCGAGGTGAGAGGCGAGGTCCAAAGTCGAAAAGGCAGAAGGGGAGTCCAATATCCAGAATAAACAAGGTAATGGAAAAACGCCAGGTAGAGCTCTCAAGGAGCAGACTCAATACCGAGCAGCGGGAAGCAGGTAAAGATGGTAAAAATAGCACTGCGTACCGCACGGTGGAGTGTGTGCAGGTGGGTAAACTCGTGCGGCAGCGTTTGTTAATAATCACCCACTGCTGGTGCTGATTAGATCGCTTATGAGTTGGTCTTAACTGCCTGGCGGTCATGACAAGCTCCTCTTTAAGCTGTGGTTTAGTTTTGCATTCATGTGTTTCTAGAGCAGTTATTTATGGGGGTGGGTGGGTCTTTCACAGAGGCTCAGGACAAATCCCCCACATGAAATTTTACTGTGTGCGTTCAGACAGTCACAGGTCAAGAGCCAGGCAGGAGGACAATGGACAGAAGAGCCAACGAACTAAAAATAAAAGAACGAATATGAAAAAGCCACCATCTTTTTCTTTTTGACATTTTCCGACTTTCATGCAAGCCAGGACAAAGTTGCTCGTAGCTACTTGTGGATTCAAATACTCTATCGAGTGCTTTGATGAGTTTTTGCAATTTGATTGTCGTCCTGTCAGCCTGTTTCTGTTTTTTTTTTCAATCTAGTGATGGAAAGTAAGAGGGAAATGATGGAGCAATCAATAACCGCTCCGGAAAAATGGCAGAAAGAAATGGCCCGTCACTAAGGACATTTGTGAAGCAGAGGAGTGACATCACCACAAAGGCGACTTATTCTGCTGATCGTTTTGGTGAATAATGATTGAGGTGCGTTAAGAGAAAGGTAGCTGCGTCAGCATGCTTAGGCTGCAAAGGATCAAGCAAAGGTTTACTCCATGCTGAAAAGAGAAGAAAAGAAGCACAACGTTTCGACTGTGGAGCCTTCTGCGCCATCTTCTTTAGCGGTGATGATGTTTACATTGGAAAAACGGAGACATGCGTCCCTGGGTGGGCTTGAACCACCAACCTTTCGGTTAACAGCCGAACGCGCTAACCGATTGCGCCACAGAGACTGACGGCCGCTTGTGCTCCCTACATTTGCAGGTTTATGGTCAAAGAAAACAATCACTTGCGCTTCTTGCAGCCGGCAATCTTTTTCCACTGACAACCAAGAAATGGATTTCATCTTTCACAAGCTGTATGGATTTCTTCAAAAACAAGTTATTCCAGAAAGGAAATGAATTCTTGCATTAAACTGAACCAAGCTGTACATGTTTGTCTGAAATGATACATTCGGCACAACAAGACACGGAGAGAGGCACCGCTGGTATTCAGACCCAGGATCGCCTGCTTACTAGGCGGGCACTTTAAGCCACTAGGGAACAGCGCCAGCGGAGCACCGCGCTTTTACAGACACTTGGACACATCTGTGTTCGGTGTGCACTTAACCTGCTCTCTGAGCCCGTTGCCTCCGTCCCATTTAATAGCAGAACTGACGCCAAGAGAAATGATGAGAAATGGCATTTATCGGGCACTTTTCATGTCCAAGCTGTGCATTCTTTGGCGACACCATTTTTTCTTTTGTTTAATTTCTATACTTATTCATAGAATAAAAACGATATGTCATGTACTGTAAGGGAAATGTCTGTTTTTTTTTAATGGGGAAAGCTAGCACCACTAAATGTTGTGTTTAGAAGAAGTGATTTAACATGACACGTGACCTAATTTACCGGAGCAAAAGCTCACCCAGCAAGCCCTGCTTTACTTCTACAGGAGAGAAGTATTGTAGAGTCTGCAAGATGTTCAGCTGGGTAGCTACGTCAGCATGCCTCGGCTGCAAAGGAACAAGCAATAGGTTTATTGCATGCTGAAAAGAGAAGAACGGAAACACAGCGTTTCGACTGTGAGGTCTTCTCACACCTGAAGAAGCCTCACACCTGTAAAAGGCTCCATGGTTTTCTTTCTTCTCTTTTCAACATGGAATACACCTATTGTCTGCAAGATGTGACAATTTCATGGTGTTTTGGAAGAAAACCTTTTTTCTTTGAATTCAAAATCAATCGGAATTTCAGCACGACACATCAACACTTTTTCTGTTTTAAGGAGATGATATTTTAAACCTGATAAAAATAGTAGGAAACGCAAGTTTCTTGCTGTGAAAATTTAGATGGGGAAGTGTACTACTAGTAGCAGTGTAGAGCTCTCTGTGGTGGAGTGCAAGCGCATGTTCTATGGGCCAGTGGCGTAATGGATAACGCGTCTGACTTCGGATCAGAAGATTGTGGGTTCGAGTCCTGCCTGGCTCGTGAGGCTTTTAAACCTCTCAGGTTCCTCGGTAACAGGTTGCCGTCATGTATATGAACTATAGAAAAGCATTTGCCACAACCCGTAAATTAGCACGCAAGTGCGGGCTAGTGAACACAGAACTGTATGGAGATCATCTCCAGCTCCGAGCTCAATTGCAATGAAAAAACATGCAGAACAGAACTGGAGAGCAGCTGAATTTGTGCTCGGTAGGGTGGGGAGGACTCAGCATTGCTATTGTTCTAATTGGCATGAACTGCAGGGGATCTGAATCAGAACATGTCAGTTAGTTCGATCATTGCGTTGTAGTGGAAATCTAATGAGTTAATTGATTCTTAAAAATGTAGAGAGCTTTGCAAAAAAATATATTGGTGCTTTTAGATAATATTTCAAGGATATAACTGCTATGCTACAGTATGTGCAGAATTTTAGAAAACAGTTCGTCAACAAAGTACACTGTTTGGGTTAGTTTAGAAGACAATGTACCAAAACAATATATGCTGTCTGGGTCATTAGAATTAGCTGAAAGTAACAGATAAACTTTGAATAACAAATCTAGTGTTTTTCTCTCGCTCTATGAGGTAATTTGTTTTCTTTTAGAGAAAGGGGAAGTTTTAGAAGGGACCAAGTGCTGAACTTTTTTTTACAGCGCAACGTCTTATAAAACCCTGTACTGCTTGTAACTAACTGAGTCTCTGATGCACTTTGCGAAGTGGCAGCAGGGCTCCCAATATTGCAATATTGAAATAAAGACCTTACTCAGGTGAGAACTCTCTCTTGTGGCTTCCTTGATAGTTAAATTTCCACGACAGTTTGGGGGCTCGTCCGGGATCACAAACCTGAACGCGGACGGCTGCTGAAACTCCATCCGGGCCCGGACAATTTTAGAAAATTGGACGAACCTCGGAGGATAAACTGTTTGTCCTTCCTGAGACGCGTCTGGAGAATTCACGGCTGTCTGACGTCAGTAAGTGATCCTTTTAACGAAATTTTGTTTTGAAACGATTTATAAGATTAATTTCTGCGGTTTTATAGCAGAGAAAGAGGAGGCCGGTGAGGGTGTTGTCACGCGGGCGGTTTGATGAGTCCGGGACTCATAAAGAACTTATCTTAACACAGACGTGTGGTTTTTGCTCTGCGGAGTAGTTAATGTGATAAGGTTCTAAAGTAAGGCACCGATCGGTAAAAATGGGAAATGAAAATTCGAAGACGAAAACAGGACCGAGCGGTCCAGCGAAGTACATGTACAGGGAATTTGGAGAAAGGGGAATAAAGTGTCTTCCGTTGTGGAGTAAGTTAGGTTTTCCAGAAAATGGTAGTTTTAGTACCAAGCAGATACAACAACTAGAAGAACAGTTAAAAGAAAAAGAGAAGAAGGGAAATAAGAAAGTCGATTGGAAGTGTTTTGAGTTGTGGAAAATTGAGGCGCAAGTTAGAGAAAGACAAAGTACGTCAGGCAATAGTGGAAAGAAAACTGAAACGCCCATGAATATAGTGGGAAGAGAATATGGGTTAATATACTGTCAACCTTTTTCCGACAATATGTCAGTATGGACAAATGAGAGATGGCCCCGTGTAGGTAGTTTTCAGCCATGGGCCATACAATTATTACACGAAATGACAGATTCACCTAACCCAGAGGGAGATCCCGGGTGGGATTTTAAATATATGTGCAGATGTGTATGTGTATGGGAGGAGTGTGCTAGGAAGCATGGATCAGGATGGGGTCAAAAACCTGAACAGATGATGTTGAGCACTACTAAAGTGTATCCCGAATTGGATTGTCTTGCAGTAGCTATTGCTCCTGAGACTACCCCTCCGTCGCCTCCACCATATGGGGAGGGCCGGCCGGCTTCTCCGTATAATAGGCGACGGGATGAGAAAAAGGGTGACGCGGAGGGGATGCTCTCGCCTTCCCGCACAAGGAGAGGAGTGCGGTATGGAGGGGGTCGCTCTGCAGATACTTCTGCCATTCCGCGTCCCCAGTCTATGGAGGAGGGAGAGGGGGTGCTCCACATGCCAATGATTGAATGTCCTAATCCCCGCACCGGTGAAAATGAGGAACCTACTGTCCTCGTTTATCGCCCATGGAAATTAAGTGAGTTGGCGGCAGTTATAGGGGAGCTGCCAAACCCCAAAACCAATGGGCGTAAGTACACAACAGCCCTGAGACGGCTAGTAGCACAAAGCAGACCCACGAGTGGAGAGCTAGAGACTGTTTTTATAAAAACTTTGAAGCTTGAGTATAGTGACGTAAGAGGAGAGGGTCAAGATGAGTTTAGCCCTGACCACCCATACAGCAGCGACGCTGGCAGTATCTATCAGACCCAGCTTAATGCCATATGTCGCAGAATAGAGGCTAAATATACGGGGAAAGTGGATTGGGTAGTGCTAAGACAATGTAACCAGAAACCTGAGGAAACCTGTAATGACTACTTGGAGAGATTGACTCCTCTCTTCAGTAATCTAAGTGGCCTGTCTGAACCCTCAGCAGGAGAGGCAGGATCAGTTTATGAAACCCAACTCACTAACCTTTTTGTAGAGGGACTGCTTCCAGAAATAAGTGGCATGGTAAAAGCTACCTGTATAGGCTGGGACACTGCCCGATTAGCAGAAGTATGTCGCCATGCTTATCATGCTGAAAGACAGCTCACAGACAAGAGAGAGCGAAAAGCCCGAAAGGATTATTATCAGCTTCACCAGCTGCAAATGGCTCAGTTACAATTTTACCAGGGTGACCAGAACAGAGGGAGAGGACAGCGCGCCCGGCGTGGCCGAAGAGGAAGAAGCAAAAGCCCGAGAGGGGACTTCCAGACTTGCTTCAAGTGTGGACAGACGGGACACTGGGCTCGTGACTGCCCTGAACACAACACAGCGAAACGGAGAAGCGGCGGCGACAACTGGGACCTACCACCACCACCTCCACCTGAGGTAACCGTGAGCTCACCCTGGCAGGAGGGAAAAAGGGATTGACGTTCATCGCAAGCTGAGGTAGGGCCTGAGGGCACCGAGACTTTTATCCTACCTGCCCTCTCTTCCCCTTCCCAGCTACCCAAGATCACTTTATACATAAATGGAGATCCTTATGAGTTTTTAGTGGATACTGGAGCCACGCATTCGTTACTCAGAGACAATATCTATAGATTCGACCCCTCCTCAAAATCCATTTTAACAATAGGGGTAACGGGTAATCCCACAAAGTCTTATTTTACTGCACCCCTGACAGTGGAATGCCAGCAGCATGGGTTTGGGCCTGGTAACCACTCCTTCCTCCTTTCCAAAGAGTGCCCTGTTAATCTGTGTGGCAGAGATTTGCTCTGCAAAATGGGCCTCACCATTGTCTGTTCAGAAAAAGGGCTTGAGCTAACCCGCAATGAAAATTGCTTGCCACGCACCATGTTAATGCAACACTCACCCACGGTCCCTGATTACTACTACAGCTGGGACTTAGTGCAGGATGAGGAACAAACACCACAGCTTCTTTTACAAGAAATAAAAAGACTGTGGTCAGGCCAAGGTGATTTTCAAGACGTGAACAATTTGCATTGTACAGCAAGGGTTAGTTTTGCAGGTCCAGATGAAGAATTTGAGGCAGCGTGGTCCAGGAATGGACAGTGTAGTGACAGGATAAAAAGCAATGGGTATTTAATTTCGACAGACTTTGCAGCGTTAGCTATTACCTTAACAGAGGAGCAGAAGACACTTTATCGAGCGGGAACGCACCCTCATGTTTCCCTTGCTAAAGCATCAGGTTTTCGCTGGCAGGACGTGGGCAGTTTTGTCCAACGGTGTGTTGAGAGCTGTTCGTGGTCAGCTCCAGACTGGAGGGGAGTTAAATATAATGCCACCCTCCAGGCCAGTTGGTGCCCATACTCAGCAATCCTTCAGACCTGGAGGACGGTGCATCTCACGGCTCCAGATGATCAGATGGGTGCATTGTTTGTGTCCACCTCTGTTGACACCTCCCATCCCGCACTAGAGGGGGTGCCCAGCTCCCTCTGGGCGGCTCACAAATATGATGTGGGATTAATGGAGGGGGCTTCCCCGCTCGAAGTAAAACCCAAGTCCACCTATAGGCCGAGTAAGCCCCAGTATCCGCTCAGGCCAGACGCTGAGGTTGGGCTTAAACCTGTGATCGAACAGCTGGTCGCCACAGGAATTTTGATTCCCTGCCCAACATCTCCCTGTAACACTCCGCTGTTCCCCGTGAAAAAGGCTGATGGGGAATCCTGGCGCCCTGTACAAGATTTAAGAGCAGTAAATGATGCCATATATGCTCGAGCTCCTGTTGTTCCAAATCCAACCACTATTTTGTCATCTATCCCCGGGGACTCAAAGGTTTTTTCTGTAATAGATTTGGCAAATGCATTTTTTAGTATCCCAGTACACTCTGAGTCCCAGTTCTGGTTTGCTTTCACGTTTCAAGGAAAAAAGTATACTTGGACTCGTATGCCTCAGGGGTATGCCGAGGCTCCTACTATATTTTCCTCTGCATTGCAGGACTGTCTCTCAGGGTTTGGGTTTAAAAACGGTAGTACACTAGTGCAATATGTTGATGATTTGTTGATTTGCTCTCCGAGTGAAAGCGCTTGCGTTCAGGATACTAAAGATCTTTTAAATTATCTTGCCAGTACTGGAAATAAAGTTTCACTATCAAAGCTGCAGCTTGTAAAAAAGAATGTACGATATTTAGGTCATGACATTTCTGAAAATTCACGCTCCATTGGCACAGAGCGAATAACTGCGATCCAAAAAATTCCAAAACCCCGCACCAAGAAGGAGATGATGTCCTTCTTAGGCTGCACAGGTTACTGTAGGGCGTGGATACCCGGGTATGCAAAACTAGCACAGCCATTGTCTGACATGGCACACACCTCAGGCCTGAATATGACTGACAGACTGACTTGGACTGAAGAAAAGGAAAACGCTTTTGTTGAACTCAAGACTGCACTGATGTCTGCCCCTGCTTTGGGCATTCCTGATATGACAAAGGGGTTCACTTTATGTGTTGACGAGAAGGCTGGTTTCTACAGTGCTGTCCTTTTACAGGAGCACGGAGACCGGCTTAAACCAGTTGCTTATTATTCTCAGCGACTGACCTCTGTAACCAGAGGCCTCCCAGCCTGTCTACAAGCTGTAGCAGCAGCAGCTGCAGCTGTCATGGCCTCTGCCTCTTTGGTTTGTTATCGTCCGCTGAAGCTTTTGGTTCCACATGCTGTGGCTTCTATCCTCCTTCAGAGTAAAACTTCACATTTCTCTTCCGCGTCTACTCTTCACTACCATCATGTCCTTTTATCTTTGCCACATGTTACTATCGAGCGATGCACAGTGTTAAACCCTGCAACCTTGTTGCCCACTCAGGACGAGGGGGAGCCACATGATTGCCTGGCGGCCATCACCTCTCAGGTAACGCCCAGGCAGGATCTCTCTTCTTCTCCCCTTCCTAACTCTGAGTTGCTTTTCTATGTTGATGGGTCAGCTCGTAAGGACCCGACTACTGGATTGAGTCATGTGGGGTATGCAGTGGTCTCCGACCACTCCACTGTCGAAGCTGCTAGCCTCCCTTCGCATTTATCTGCCCAGGCAGCTGAACTTTTGGCTTTAACAAGGGCCTGTGTCCTGGCAACCGGAAAGTCAGTTACTATTTACACTGATAGTAGATACGCTTTTGGGGTTGTGCATGACTTCGGTACTCTCTGGAAGAATAGGGGGTTTCTCACCTCACAGGGCATGCCGATCCAACACTCCCTCCTGGTAAGCAATTTGCTCGAGGCTATTTTGTTACCTAGCTCTATTGCTGTGTGCAAGTGTGCAGCACACACCCACTTGCCGGATGAGATTTCAAGAGGCAACTCCAGAGCCGATGCTGCAGCAAAGGCGGCTGCAGTATCCCCTTTTTCTTCTGCACTTTTACTTCCCCTTCTCAGCCCTGAGCCCGCAATGGCTTCACTATCTGACATGCAGGCCCTGGCCACTCCGGCTGAAAAGGCAGTCTGGAAAAAGTCAGGCTTGTTTTCTGATGGGGTCTGGCTAGGCCCAACGGGGAAACCATGTCTTCCCCGTCATTTCTTCCCCTACATTGCTAAAATGGCACATGGGCGAGACCATGTGTCGAAAGGAGGGATGGTAAGTATGGTAAGTATGCATTGGGACACGAGGGGATTCACAACTTTTGCAGAGAAATTTTGCAATAAATGTCTCATTTGTGCCCAAAACAATGTAGGACGAGGCACTAAAACTCAGGCCTCAGCGCACCTCGTCCCAGATGATCCGTTTGATCACCTTATGATGGATTTTATTGAATTAACACCATGTAACGGATATAAGTACTGCCTGGTAATCGTAGACATGTTTTCTAGATGGGTAGAAGTTTTTCCCTGTAAACACGCTGATGCTAAAAGTGTGGCTAAGCACTTGCTCCAAGATGTCATTCCCAGATGGGGAATTCCAGGAAAACTTAGTTCAGATAACGGTACCCACTTTGTGAACAATGTCATTGCCTTTCTCGCCAATCGCCTAGGCATTGATTTAAAACAGCATTGTTCGTACCACCCTCAGAGTAGTGGAGCAGTGGAACGTATAAATGGGACCATAAAGAATAAACTAACAAAAATGATGGCTGAGACAGGAATTAATTGGTTAACGTGCCTCCCATTGGTCTTGATGTATTTAAGGGCCAGGCCACATTCCACCATAGGACTCTCGCCACACGAGATTCTTACTGGACGCCACATGAGAATAGGGCTTCCAGAGGTAAAGGGGGAGGCCACAGACCTCACCCACTTAGACGAGTGTTTGGTAGCATATTGCCGGAAAATGTCTAAACTTGTTAGTGATATTCATAAACAGGTTAAAGCTGCGCTGCCTGCACCAGACCAGGACCTCTGCCACACCCTCCAGCCAGGAGACTGGATTCTGGTGAAAGACTTCAGGAGAAAGAAGTGGTGTTCACTCAGGTGGAGGGGACCGTACCAGGTGCTGCTGACCACTGCCACTGCTGTGAAAGTCGCGGAAAGGGTTCCCTGGATTCATGCTTCCCACTGCAAAAAGGTCACAAACGAACTGAGCAAAGTGCAGGAGTGATGTCTCCACAAGGACAGATGGGGACCTGCTTGGGACTGATGTGCACAGCTTTTTTTCTTCTTATGTGGCCTGTCACCACCGAGAAAGAAGAGGAATCTAAACGCGAAGCCTCTTTGTATACAAACTGGCTGAATGAAACTGATAATGAGGGGGATATGAGTAATTTGTGGTACAAATTTATAAATCATACTGTACAGTTAAAGAAATTTAATGCATCTTGTTATGTATGTGCTTTGATGCCTCATTCTACAGCCTCACCCATGCAACTTTTCCCCCGACCAGTTGATAGTCACATTTCTGAATGCATAAGTCTAGTGGCAGGATTTCCAAAGCCAGATCCTAGATCTTTTCCCACCTTCACCATAACGTATTTGACCTACTCAAAGGGGCATCCATATGCAGCCGGCCTGAAGATAAATAAGTCTACTACAGTAGCATTAGGCTTTGTTTCTCCCAGAGACCCAGCAGTGCATTTTGCTATTCACTTCAATGTTACCAGTAAAAAAGCAGAATGTCCTCCTTTGTGGGATTACCTAAAGAATCACATTACCTGGACTGATTCTCCTGTTAAAGTAGCAGTTTACCTGCCTTCTAAGGTTAATCACTCTTATTGCTATGAGAATAAAGGTCGTGGCCCCTCAGTAGGAATAACAGGAGGCTGTAGCGCCACGGTTACTAACCATACTTTATCTAATGGAACTATGGTTTTGATGGATTGGTATTGGCAATGTGGTGCAAAAGTTTATGATAGCCTTCCTCCCCAGTGGAGAGGAGTGTGTGCTCTAGTCACGCTCCACCACTCCATTCTCATTGTCCCAGTAAACTCTTACTTGTTAAATTCAATGAAGCCCCTTCAGAGGGAGTCAAGGGTTAAACGCGCTCTCAGTTGGGCTGACAGATATGGTCCAGATATTTCTAAAGTACCAGAAGACCATAGACTATTTACTGCAGCTGAAATGATTTTTTCCTCAGGACTGAGTATTCAGGCAGTAGCTAATGCCCGCTGGTTACAAATTACTCGCTATGAAATGTACTCGTTTATTAACATCACGTTAGAAGGCTTAGACGCTATCAAACAAGAATTAAGGGGAGTTAGATTAATGGCACTTCAGAACAGGTTCGTGCTGGATCTACAAAATGCAGCATCTGGAGGAGTCTGTGCTTTAATAGGAGACTCCTGTTGCACATTTATTCCAGCAAATGACAATGATTACGGAAATCTTACGCTTGCTATTCAACATTTGAAAGAACTGAGAGACAAGGTGGACAAAGAAAGAGGCATTAAAGATATACCTGCTTTTCTCTCTTGGTTAGAATCACTGTTTGGGCCGGGGGGAATGTTTTTTTTCAAGTTACTAACACCAATTATAGTAGCTGTGATACTTGTCTTCCTGTTTTTGTGTTGCTGTTCGACTTGTATTATTCCAATGCTTCGCAATATGATAATGAATATGTTTGCGCATCAGTATATTCTGATAAAAACGGAAGAATCTGAAGTATGGGAGCCTCCTGGGAGTCCATATGAAGAATCTAATTTTTAATCATTTTCAAGAATAAAAGGAGGGAATTGTAGTGGAAATCTAATGAGTTAATTGATTCTTAAAAATGTAGAGAGCTTTGCAAAAAAATATATTGGTGCTTTTAGATAATATTTCAAGGATATAACTGCTATGCTACAGTATGTGCAGAATTTTAGAAAACAGTTCGTCAACAAAGTACACTGTTTGGGTTAGTTTAGAAGACAATGTACCAAAACAATATATGCTGTCTGGGTCATTAGAATTAGCTGAAAGTAACAGATAAACTTTGAATAACAAATCTAGTGTTTTTCTCTCGCTCTATGAGGTAATTTGTTTTCTTTTAGAGAAAGGGGAAGTTTTAGAAGGGACCAAGTGCTGAACTTTTTTTTACAGCGCAACGTCTTATAAAACCCTGTACTGCTTGTAACTAACTGAGTCTCTGATGCACTTTGCGAAGTGGCAGCAGGGCTCCCAATATTGCAATATTGAAATAAAGACCTTACTCAGGTGAGAACTCTCTCTTGTGGCTTCCTTGATAGTTAAATTTCCACGACAGCGTCAATATGTAGGCCATGTTAATACAGAATTATTACTTTGTCTGTCTCGTCTTTGTATATAGCTGAATGTCCCTGACAATTTCATGTTAGTTTTTAAGAACAACATTGGTGCTAATATATACACATATAGCATATAAGGAACACGTAAAAGTTTAGTCCATGCTGAAAAGATAAGAAAACTGCCACAATGTTTCATCTTGGAATAAATCTTTACTTGTTGTTTTGCAGCCTACCCATTCTGACCTAACTCCTCCCTTGAAATTCCCTAACAGATAAGGGTACGTAACGGCTCATGCGATGCTCAGTTGCAATTTGTCCCAAAACAAACAAGAACAGCAGCTGAGGGTTTGAGTTTGAACATGCACTGTATTAAAGCAGCTTTTATTTCCATTGATAAATGCTAGATATTCCTACAGAGATTCTCCAGGTGAGTAAGCGATTCCTGTTTCTGTTTCTATTTCTGTTTCATATATATATACAGTATATATATATGTTACATGTGTCTCTGCAATAGTATAAATGTGTTATACGCTATCAGGGGCTGCTTTTTTGTGCACCTCATCTACATCAAGGGTTTTTTTTTTCATTTATGTTTGTGGACCTTCACCATTTGAGGAAGTGAGTTAGATAATAAAGTTACAGGTATGGTGAGCAATGACTGACAAAGGCACGTACTGCGTATTCCTTACAGAAGTGTAAGCAATTTGTTCTAAAAAACACCGGCTAAAGTCCAAAATAATTTGCAATCTTATTACTTAAACAGAATTAACATCAATAAACTGTAAGGTGCTGGTACATGCGAGTAGATTTGATCTTCTATTAAACAAAAATGCAATTACAGCTCTAAAAAGGTCAACCTAGATTTCTGTAAAAGATCTGTTCAGGTCATCGCTGTTCCTCTGACCTTGTGAGTCTTTGGAATTTTAAAAGTGTATTTTGCTTGCCTTTCATGTGGTCTGTGTACAAGTCACTGTGGCGTATGCGGTCCTACACAGCCTTGCTATAGACGTGACGAGCCTCCGCTATGTTGCAATGGAGAACAGGTTCAGTACGGAGCTGCCGAGAAAATTCAGCTGGAAAGCTCGTTGCAGAAAAGCATCGGTATCTGTGTCCAGCGGCAAAGCGTCCTTCGTGGGTGCTGAAGAATCGATTTCACAGGCTGCGGGTCCAGGCGATTTAGAGTGTTAAAGGTCCCAGCGAAAACGAAATGGCGCTGGTCCTTTTACACGCACGCACGCAACCAAATGCAAAGGACGCCGTAGTCAGCAGGATTTGAACCTGCGCGGGGAGACCGCAACGGATTTCAAGTCCGTCACCTTAACCACTCGGCCACGACTACAGCAAGTGCCGCGGTCGCTGCCTTTTTGCTACAATCGAACAGGGAGTACGAGGCGGCGGCGGCAGCGGAGGCAACTTTTTTCAAGTTCGCTCTCCGTTTAAGAAACCTTTTACGCCATACGTGCAAGCACACACACACACACCTCAGAGGACTTAAGGGTGGCTTCAAGTTGGAATGATAAAGTCTCCCCGTTCGGACATGAAAACAGAACGTTCTTAGACAGAAAGCAATCAACAACGGAGACATGTGGACGACGATTTTAGTCACTGCACTTTGAATAGCATTTTTGCTCCAGTTACAGGAGATGCACCAATGGCCCTTGACCTACGTTCTTACCAATGCCTTGAACATTCAAACAAAACAGCCCTCAAGTCCTGCGGTTTAATATAACGCTGTTACGTGTCGAGGCAGTATTTGACTCTGTCCTACCGTTGAGACACGGGGCGTATATGGAAACGAACACATGCTACGGATCGTCTCTAATCGGTCCCTACAGTTGGAAGGCTCCTTGAAGCGTGCACCCCCATCATTCATCTTTGCGCATCTGTGAAAGGTAGACTCTTGAGCAATGTTTGAGCCAGCTCTAAGGCAACTAGTGCTATTGGACAGAGACCTCTGGAAGATCCTAAGAGTCTCTTAACACCACTTCCAGCAGCAAGCTTAATTGTTCGCTGGAGGTCTCCCACCCAGGTACTGACCAGGCAAAGAATCACCACTACATTGAATGAGGAAGTTAATCCTGAAATCCAATTACATATCTCAAGGTAAGACAAATCCATAAGAACATGTCTTAGTATTACTTCGTTTACATTAGTATGGCACTGAGTTGGAGCTCCTCTTTAAGCTGTGGTTTAGTTTTGCATTCATGTGTTTCTAGAGCAGTTATTTATGGGGGTGGGTGGGTCTTTCACAGAGGCTCAGGACAAATCCCCTGCCTGAAAGTCTAATGTGTGCGTTCAGAAAGTCACAGGTCAAGAGCCAGGCAGGAGGACAATGGACAGAAGAGCCAACGAACTAAAAATGAAAGAACAAATATGAAAAAGCCACCATCTTTTTCTTTTTGACATTTTCCGACTTTCATGCAAGCCAGGACAAAGTTGCTCGTAGCTACTTGTGGATTCAAATACTCTATTGAGTGCTTTGATGAGTTTTTGCAATTTGATTGTCGTCCTGTCAGCCTGTTTCTGTTTTTTTTTTCAATCTAGGGATGGAAAGTATGAGGGAAATGATGGAGCAATCAATAACCGCTCCGGAAAAATGGCAGAAAGAAATGGTCCGTCACTAAGGACATTTGTGAAGCAGAGGAGTGACATCACCACAAAGGCGACACATTCTGCTGATGGTTTTGGTGAATAATGATTGAGGCGCGTTAAGAGAAAGGCAGCTGTGTCAGCATGCGTAGGCTGCAAAGGATCAAGCAAAGGTTTACTCCATGCTGAAAAAAGAAGAAAAGAAGCACAACGTTTCGACTGTGGAGCCTTCTGCGCCATCATCTTTAGCGGTGATGATGTTTACATTGGAAAAACTGAGACACGCGTCCCTGGGTGGGCTTGAACCACCAACCTTTCGGTTAACAGCCGAACGCGCTAACCGATTGCGCCACAGAGACTGACAGCTGCTTGTGCTCCCTACATTTGCAGGTTTCTGGTCAAAGAAAACAATCACTTGCGCTTCTTGCAGCCGGCAATCTTTTTCCACTGACAACCAAGAAATGGATTTCATCTTTCACAAGCTGTATGGATTTCTTCAAAAACAAGTTATTCCAGAAAGGAAATGAATTCTTGCATTAAACTGAACCAAGCTGTACATGTTTGTCTGAAATGAGACATTCGGCACAACAAGACACGGAGAGAGGCACCGCTGGTATTCAGACCCAGGATCGCCTGCTTACTAGGCGGGCACTTTAAGCCACTAGGGAACAGCGCCAGCGGAGCACCGCGCTTTTACAGACACTTGGACACATCTGCGTTCGGTGTGCACTTAACCTGCTCTCTGAGCCCGTTGCCTCCGTCCCATTTGATAGCAGAACTGATGCCAAGAGAAATGATGAGAAATGGCATTTATCGTGCACTTTTCATGTCCAACTGCTGCAGTTTCCAGTGGGCAATCTTTGTCAGATGGCTTGGAAAAACGCACTGTGTTTCGGCTCGGGAAACATCATGAGCAGTGTCCTGCATGTTTTCTGTGTATAGCTGTCTTTTAACGCATACAGAATTCATTCGAAATCATTGATTTCTCCAATTAACAAGGGTCCCTTTTTGAACCTGCCAGAAGCATTCTTTCAATGTAACAGATTTACTCCGGGGAAAGGCAGCATGACATTGAGAGTAGCTCAAGCTTTCAGCACCCGTATCGGACTGCGTGTATGCAGACACCGCTCAGAATCTCCTGTAAGATTCTCCTTCAATTCCGTTTTGCACTTCTTTAGCTCTTTCAAAAGGCTTCGCTTTGCTAGTCACAATCCAAGGCTCATGACAACATTTGGAACCAATCGCAACTGCGTTGGCCAGGAATCGAACCCAGGTCAACTGCTTGGAAGGCAGCTATGCTCACCACTATACCACCAACACACACCTGCAAAAGCCCTGCAGGACACCACCAGAGAATGCTCACGATTTCGGAAGCTGTCTCCGGGACGTGCTGATTCCACACATCCTGAATAAATCATGATATTGTTAGTTGCTGTAGCTAGACGTTTAAATGAGTTTCACGGCCAGATGGACTGTTTCCTCCAGCGGTATAGTATTGCAGTGAGACAGCACGATGCCTGCAAGACTATGTCACGCTAAACGCCACAGATTGTGTTTGTCCGTTCGTGTCAGTCGTCCTGCAGCCACGGGAAGTGGGACACAAACATGCTGCAATGCTTTCAAGACGTTAGGATTTGTTTGTGTAACATCCGAGAAGAGTACTTGTGGCTTGAATGTGAACTGTACGTGCCCGCCCCCTTTCCTCTGTAGTGCATGAGTTCCTCCCGGCACGCCCTTCGTCATTGTTCTGTCATCTTGTATTTAAAGGGTTGAATTTCTGCTGCTGAAAATAAGCAACGGTTTTCTCACAACGCCCTTTGTTCCCAACGGAGCCCTTGTCTGTCATGAAATTCTTCAAAACCTCAAGCTAGAAGAAGAAGAAGACGACAAATATGAAGCGTTACCGCAACGACATGCCATGAGACGATCGATAACGATTTCCATAGGATCCCCGCGGTTGCCTGGCAACCGTCAGCTTTGCGCAGTGGCAGTATCGTAGCCTGTGAGGTTTAGCCGAGGCGCGATTATTGCTAGTTGAAAACTTTTCCCAATACCCCGCTTCCGCCGGTTTGCAATACAATCGGCGAAAGCAATTTTTGATAGTCTCGTCAGAGACTGAGCAAGGTGTTTAAAGACAGATTTGGTCATGGTGACATCATGGTAGAAAGAAACGAGCTTGTTACGTCTCAACAGAAACGCTCTTTAGCTCTTTCAGCGTTATGCAGAGAACAGCGTCTGTCGAGATCACTTTTGAGTTAGCGCGAAACGCCGTGTGCTGTCAGTTTGATTTCATATTGCTCGTAGCGGCGCCCGGCTTTTGTCTGTCAAAATTTAGGTTGCGCTTCTTCATGCTGCATCGTCGGCATGAGTGGAGCTTTTTAAACGTCTGTACTTACTGCGCCCCATAAGAAATGGTTTGTCCCCGTTCAAAAGAGATTGTGCGATGTCCTGCAGCGTTCGCAAAGCAAACCTTTGACAGTTTGAAAAGAGGAATTTATTCTGCTTCCTGTGCGTGCAGTAGTTACAAAGTTGAACGTCTTTACACGATCTGCTGCAGTTTTCAGTGGGCGGGCTTTGTCAGATGGCTTGGAAAAACGCACTGAGACATCATGAGCAGTGTCCTGCATGTTTTCTGTGTATAGCTGTCTTTTAACGCATACAGAATTCATTCGAAATCATTGATTTCTCCAATTAACAAGGGTCCCTTTTTGAACCTGCCAGAAGCATTCTTTCAATGTAACAGATTTACTCCGGGGAAAGGCAGCATGACATTGAGAGTAGCTCAAGCTTTCAGCACCCGTATCGGACTGCGTGTATGCAGACACCGCTCAGAATCCCCTTTAAGATTCTCCTTCAATTCCGTTTTGCAGTGCTTTGGCTCTTTCAAAAGGCTTCGCTTTGCTATTCACAATCCAAGGCTCATGACAGCATTTAAAACCAATCGCCACTGCGTTGGCCGGGAATCGAACCCAGGTCAACTGCTTGGAAGGCAGCTATGCTCACCACTATACCACCAACACACACACACAAAAAGCCCTGCAGGACACCACCAGAGAATGCTCACGATTTCGGAAGCTGTCTCCGGGACGTGCTGATTCCACAAATCCTGAATAAATCATGATATTGTTAGTTGCTGTAGCTAGACGTTCAAATGAGTTTCATGGCCAGATGGACTGTTTCCTCCAGCGGTATAGTATTGCAGTGAGACAGCACGATGCCTGCAAGACTATGTCACGCTAAACGCTACAGATTGTGTTTGTGTTGGACAGTTGGACCCTACAGCTGGACCCTCATAGACAACCTGAATAGCTTATTCAGAAGCAGTGCTGGACCGGGAACGAACCAGCTTCTTCCCAGGCACAAGAGTGACTTGTGAGGACTCGCGGTCCCACTCTGTGCATAGAGACTTTCTACCAGCCAGCCGGACTGCTGGTAGATCCCCTCGGAGCAACGACTGCCCTGCGTGGATGTCTAGACAAGGACCGGAGGTCTGTAATAGCTTTGAGGAGCTGTGTCAGGCAATGATCGGAGAATTTTCGGCTTTTATCGATCCCATAGCTGCCGTGGCCGCTGTGCACCATATTAAGCACGAAAAAGCTGAAGCCCCTCGCGACTATTATCAGAGGCTTAGGCGCACTTATTTTGCAGGGCGGAATGAAGAGGGTTGCGAAGAGAACGTGAATTTCAAAGGTTTATTCATTGCTAATCTGCATCCCTCAGTCAGGAAAATGATTGTGATGCACACTGATGCAAAAGCGATGAAAATGGCTGACATTAGAAGGTTGGCTCAAAAAGCCTGGGGAGCTGAAGTCTCTGCTTCCTCAGAGCGAAAACCTGCTAAAACGGCCGTGTTCGCCACTAAAGCCAGCAGGGTTGACGACTCGCCTCAGCTCGAGGCAGCTGAGGTTCCTGAGCTCGCTAAGCCCCGGCGCAAAATAGGCAGGCAGGACCGCACTAAGCGTCAGAGCCGCCGTGAGCGCTACGGGGAAGGCAAGGGCTCAGGCAGAGTCTATCATAAGACTGGACGAAGGGAGTCGACTGCAGCCCGCCTGGCCAGGCTTGAACAAGCCCTGCCTGAGAGATCAGGACAGGGTAAACCTTCCGCACCGAATGCCGGAAGTGTGAATGAGCTTAGGGGGACCACGCCCCTTCTCACTGGAGGAGGCGGGGATCCGTCCCAAGCCCCTCCCTCAGTCTATCTGATTGGGTGGGAGGGTTCCTGCCTGGAAGAAGGCTGTGACTCTGAGTTGGGCGCTGACCCCGCCCCTGAAGTCAAAGAAAAGGCAGGCTTCCAACAATTCTTAGGGAATCTCAGCCAGAAAGGCAAAGCAAGGCGTATTTATATCAAGGTTTCTCTTGAAAACGTCTTAGATAGAGAAGCACTGATTGACACTGGGGCTGAAATTAGTTTGATGTCAGCCGATCTACTCAGCGAGCTCAAACGAGTAGCGAAAGGAAAAGGCATCAGACTTAAGGTAGAACCGTGTAAGATAGATATTTCCAGCTATACCCAGGATCATGCCAGGAGTGTGGGTGGCACTTAGGTTCGGGCCAATGAACGTGGTGCATCCTGTTTACATCTCTAGGTTTAAAACAGAGCCACTACTCATTGGCCAAGACCTGCTTGACAGGCTGGAGCCTCTGGTGGACTGCCAGCGTGGAAAATTGTGGGCTCAGGTCAAAAACCCTAAGCCTGTTGCACAGCAAAAAGGGGGATTCAGTGGTTATGCTGTGATCACACAGTGCCCACTGAACACTATAGCTGAGTTGGAGGTTCCTCCTGGTTCCTCTGGACGAGAATAAATGTCTCTTCTTGCTTTCCAAAACTACAGGGAAGTCCTGCCCAGGCCAGCACTCCCACGGTCTCCCAACTACAGGAGCAGTGCTCCAAGCAGCTGCTTGACCCGCCAGGTAAAGCACACCCCCTTTTCATCCCTGAAGAAGAGTGGATCTCCCTGTCCGGTAATGAATGGGAGTCCTTTCTGTGCACCCTGGTACCTCAGGGGGTCCAGGAATACCACCCCATGGTGGTGGGAGGGGGTCCAGGTGGCAGAAGTGCAGGTTGATGATGTAATTCTTAGCCTCAGCTCTGAGAAGTCCATAATCAGTGAAGGTCTGTTCGAGGACCTGTCGCCAAGCTGTCAAGTGACCCTGGTGACGCAGTCACAGGTTCTGTGGTGGGCACCCCCATCTCATAGGTCCATTTGGAGCAAAGGAAGCTGTGTAGCTTCCATCTCCATCGGAAAAAGGAAGTTTGCTCACTACTTCCTATTGGAAGTACCTATTGGTTCGACTGGGCGCCCAGCTGGACACAGTAAACAGTGTGCTGTGGACACGGGTGGACCCAGATGCCCACTCTCTAAGCGGTGACCCCGAGAACATTCGGTCAGGTCAGACGATTCCTCAGGCCTGCCAGGTAGTAAACGAATCGGACCTGATCGTTCCTGCGTCAACAGCAGGGTTTCCAGTACGCCTTGTCCTAAAGAAGGGACAGAGAATGGACGCTGAGATGGTTTTCTTCCAACCATCAGCTCAGTTTATCAGACTGAACCTAGCAGTCTGTTGTACCCCCAGACTGGAACGGAATGGCCGAGCCACCTGCCTGTTGGTGCAGAACATAGCAAAACAAGATGTCAAAATCCCTGCTCGCACTGACATGGGACTGGTAATTGACAATGGTTTCTATGATTTCGAACTAGCCATCCCAGTACTGGGGCAGCTCCCTGGTCCCTTGGCCAGGGAGGGGGGAACCGAGCAGGTGTACTACACCTACCCCCGGCGGATGATTGCAATTATGCCAATAGAGGGATTCTGCAACCAGGAGGTGTGCAGGGTGGACCTTAGCGATAAGGATGAGATGGTTGTGTACACAGTACACGCAGGTGTTCCGATGGACCACTCAGCCGAGAGTACGACCCGGGATACCGCCATGCCGTCAAAAGCGGGGTTCCTAGAGCAGGTACAGGAACAGGTTGGCAAGGCAGATGCCCTGGAAACGGAAAGCCAGCGTCAGCAGCTGCGTCAGAATTTCCAGGATTTCCGGGAAGTGTTTGCACGGGACGCCTATGACTGCGGGGTGACGGATTTGAACACAGTGCGCATTCCAACGGCCCCTGGCGCCCGCCCAACCTATGTCAGGCAGTATCGCATTCCCCTCACGGCATACGAGTCCATAAAGCAGACGTTGGATGCTCTACTAGAGCGTCAGATCATAAGGGAGTGTAACTCCACTTATAACTCCCCACTGTGGCCGGTGCTGAAACCCAATGGTAAATGGCGTCTGACCATTGACTACCGGCAGCTGAATAAACAGGTTCCTTTGTCACGATGGCCAATGATCTACCTAGATCAGGAGTTAGCCAAGGTGACAACAGCGAAATATTTCACCACAGTGGATGTGGCCAATGGGTTCTGGACCCTTAAGGTAGAACCAACAGACCAGTACAAACTGGCCTTTTCCTTTGGAAACAGGCAGTTCACCTGGAATCGATGCCCCTTTGGGTATTCCAACTCCCCAGCGGAGTTCAACATATTTCTGCACAAAGCCATGAGTGATGCAGCCGCCAGGGGCAACCTGGTCTATGTGGACGATATTCTGATGAGGAGTCAGACCTGGGAAGAACACATGGCCGAGATCAGGCATGTGTTGACCCAGCTCTCCTGTGCAGGGGCCAAACTGTCCCTGGCTAAGGGACAGTGGTGTAGGACCCAAGTGGAGTACGTGGGACTGTTGGTTGGAGCCCAAGGCATACAGCCACAGTCCAGCAGAGTCCAAGCTATCCAGAATATGAAGTCGCCCACTAACCTGTCTGAACTGCGCAGCTTTCTGGGAGTATGTAATTATTCCCAGCAGTCCATTGAGGATTACGCTGAAATAGCAAGGCCCCTCCACAAGCTGTTGCAGAAAGACGTGCCCTTTGAGTGGGGGCCTTCCCCAGAACAGGCTGTGATGGAGCTGAAGCGCAGACTCGGTAGTGCGCCGAGCTTGGCCTACCCTGACAAAAATAAGGTCTTCTACCTTGAAGCAGGGTTCTCAGAGCACTGCCTTGGGGCTGCTCTGAGTCAGGAATATAACCAAGAGTGAAGGGTGGTGGCATATGCCAGTCGAGCCCTGAGCCCAGTGGAGCAAAAGTTCTTGGACTGCGAGAAGGCCCTGTTGTCTACGGTCTGGTCGGTAGAACACTTCCGTAGTTATGTTGGGGGACAAAAGATCATCATCGAAACCTGCCACCAACCTGTGACATTCCTGCATAGCCAGAGACTGAAAGCGGGCAGGGTGTCAAATAGCAGGATTGTGGCATGAATGATGGCCCTACAAGGCTATGAGATAGAGGTACGTTATGCACAGAGCAAGAAAATGTACCTGGGACAGGGCCTGGCTTTGGGCCAAGTGTGTCACGGCTGTGACACTGACATGGAAGCTCCAGAAACAATTCCCGCTGCTGAGCTACCGAACAATCATCGGTACTATGATGAGAACGTGGGCCAGGGCTTACCCATGGCCTATGTTGACGGTTGCTCTTTTCGCCACGAACAGCAGGTGCTAGCAGGGGTAGGAGTAGTCTGGCAAGACAATACTCCCTGTGGGCCGACCCGCTATAAGCTAGGACCAAAGACTAGTCAGTATGCGGAAGTAGCTGGGGTGCTGATCACCCTCCAGCAGGCCCTGACACATGGCCTTAAACAGTTTGTCATCTGTAGTGACTCGAACTACGCCCGACATAGCTTCGTGTCTCACGTTCCGTATTGGAAGGGTAACGGCATGAAAAATGCCCGGGGCAAGGAAGTAAAGAACAAAGAGTTGTTCCTGGCCAGTGACAAGCTCACGACCGAGGCTGGAATGATGGTTTACTGGAGGAAGGTGAAGGGACACTCCCAGGTGAAGGGACCCGACAAAGACGGGAATGATGAGGCCGACCGGTTGGCCAAATCTGGCGCCTTAGAGGGTGAACCCTGGCAGTTCCAGCAGGAATGGCTACCCCCAGAATTCGTGGCTGAGGTCAAGGCGGTCACCCGAAGCAGGGCTAGACAGGATGTCGGAGCTGACCCTCAATCTGTAGTGCTTGGGTCACAGGGTTTTAACACCGATCTTGCGGAAATGCAGAAACAGGACCCAGCAATTGGGCAAATGTATCAGCATATCGCTGACCCAGTGCGTCAACCTCTTTCGGAGCAGGTGCTGAGCCAGTCTCTGGAGCTGAAGGAGCTGGCAGAGGTGAAAGACAACCTAAAAATTATAAAGGGGTTGTTGGTTTGTGTACCAGTTGCACAAGGTGTCCCAAAGTGGGTAGTTCCCCACTGTCATCGGGGGGTCATGATCCAACACGCTCATGACGAACCCTGTGGGGGTCACCGGGGAATCAAGGCTACATACGACACTATCCAGCAGGTGGCATTCTGGCCTCACATGGGCCAAGACATCGCCGCGTATGTAAAGGGGTGTCTGACGTGTAGCCAGTTCCAACCATCACGGCCCTTGCACCGTGCACCACTCCAGAAAAAGGGCATGACATTCACCTGGTCCAATCTTCAAATGGATTGGGTGGGGCCGCTGGTGAGGTCATCCAGAGGGAACAAATATTTCCTCACTGTTACGTGTGCATTCACAAAATGGATTGAGTGCCTCCCAGCACCCAACGACACGGCAGAGACAACTGCAGTGCTGTTGGTGAACCATGTGTTCAGTCGATGGGGATTCCCCCTGACCATGGTCTCGGATCGGGGAACCCATTTCACAGCTACAGTAATGGCAACCCTGTGGAATATGCTTGGGGTCAAGACCCAGTTGCATATCTCCTACCACCCTCAATCCTCGGACCAGGCAGAAAGGGCAAACCGAACGGTGGTTAGTATGCTCAAAAAGTTTGTCTCCAACAGCAGTAGGGACTGAGACATTAAGCTGCCCCTGGTTCTGATGGCCATCCGAGCTACGCCCCATTGCTCTACGGGGGTCCCACCTTTTGAGATGATGACAAGTCGGAAGATGACTCTTCCCCTACACTGTCTTTATGGGGTGGAGGACCTGAGCACGACGGGGGCTGCTACGGCCCATCAGTATGTGTCAGACCTGCGAGCACATCTGCAGGCAACCTTTGCTTTTGCCCAGAACAATCTGGGAAGGAGTGCAGAGGGTAGGAAAGCATACTATGACTGAAAGGCAGTTAACCAGGAACTCCAAGTAGGAGACAAGGTCCTGTACTTCCAATTTGCCAAACCCACAGGGGTGGCCCGGAAGTACTTACCCAGTTGGACAGGACCCCACGAGATTGTCGATAAGGTATCACCGGTAGCTTATCGAATTCAGATTGAGAAGGGAAGGCAATCTCTGGTCTACAAGTGGGTGCATCGCAACCACCTCCGGTTGTATCGCCCACCTCAAATGGCGCCGGAGAACACAGAATAGGGTTAAACGTCCAAACCCGATCAAAGAGGGGGGTGCCCCTTTGTAGCTGCAGGCAGTTAGGTACTGTACTGTAGGTCCTGCTAGGAAAATATATTCAAAATTATAGTGGAACTGTACCATGTGCCTCATCTATGTTCCAGAATGGGAATCCTAAAACTGCCAGGGCTGGTCCTGACAGTACTGTGGATCGCCTCGACACAGCCCCTTGAAGTTGTGGAACCTTGTCCTCCTACCGGCATAGTCCTGCAGGAAACCGTAGTCCTCTCCATGGAAATCTTTATGGTACAATCTTTTTTTTTTCTTATAAAATATACTTTATTCCGAAAAAAAACACATCTCAAAGGGAAACGTCTCACACGATAACACTCCACAAAATTAAAACATCGGCGGAACGGCGGTGATTGTCCGTTATCAATCCTTGCAAGGGTGGGCGGATTTGCGCTATTATGAGAGTCCCTCCAAACCCTACCGCTTGCTGTAAACCATTAATCCCTGTACAGGGTCCATAGGCCTTTCCAGTGCTCCTTTGCCGTGGGGAAACCCCATTTAGCAACGTCGCGCTTCATCCTCCTCCTGAGGTCCGCCAGGATCCTCTCTTCCAGCTCCCTCGCTCCCCACTTGTTGTTGTGCCGGATGAGATTGTTTCTCGCGTCCCACAGGCCTTTCTTTGTGAGGGACAGCAGCAGCCACATCAGGAACTGCGTCCCCCTGTCCAGTCCGGTAGGTGCCAGCCCCAGCAGAATGTACTGGTAGCTGAGCACCGCATTCGTTTCCAGGAGTTGCATTATGTTGTCCATTCTGCCCCACACCGCCTTGGCGAAGGGGCAGCTCCTTCACTTTATTAAGATACTGAAGAAAGATGTGGAGACGGGGGTTTGAATTTAATCCTTTCTGTAGGGGGTTTAGACTTTCAAGTCACAAACTGGGGTTTATGGCAGGAAAGGGGGGTTAACTGATAAGGATTGCAGATGCAAGCTAGGAACCCCCCTGGGTGTAATGTTAAACTGACCATTTGTCCAGAACATCGTAAACTGGCCAAATACCATGAACCCCCCTCTTTACCATCAGACCGAGTGACGTCAGAAACGGAGAAGAAAACACTATATAACCCAAAAGTTTGTAACAGTACGGGGAACAATACTTCGGTTTTGTTGTTTCTTGCGGGAAACAAGACTTTGGCTTTATTGTTCCTTGCATGCAATAAACTCATCTGTTTTACTTCATCTCGGGATCAAGAACCTTATTTCTTCTGTTACAACAAATTTGGCGTAGTCGGCGGATGCTCCAGAAGGCGCAGAACTTCCCATCGGCAGGAGAGATGGTCAGCGCGCACATAACTAAGAGGTAAGGACTCCTCTTTTATTTAAAAGTCCCGACTCTCTCTGACCGATTGGGAAATCTCTGCTCCCTGCGAGAATCGCCCGAGATGACGGAGTAAACGTGAGTTTCTGAATTCCTCTGGCCCGGGGAAGACACCGGTGTATGTAATGGGTTGTTTGCTGTAAGCCCAGAATTTGGTCTGGCAGGGGTTCCGCGGTATTGTGTACAGGCGTTCGAAGCTGGTTTATGCCTTAATTGCGCGTGGAGTTTTTGAACGGGTTTTGGACCCTTACCGTGAAGTTCAGGACTGGTGTGGGCCTTAATTGCGCCCGGAGTTCTGAAGGTCAGAACTGGTTTGGGCCTTAATTGCGCCCGGAGTTCTGAGGCTCAGGATCGGTGTGGGCCTTAATTGCCAGATTAAGGCCTTAAATGGCCTTAATCAGCCATGCACTCTGGTTTCTTTTCATCTCGTACAAATCTTTCGCCTTTTACTAAAGATTTCCGTGGAGAGGAGCATGAATGAGTTCCATGCAATTTTTGTGCTTCCCTGCCTTCGGGTGGGTCGCAGCTGGGTTGGTCAAAGAGAGAAAACAAGCACGTTCGCAATCGCTCTTGTAATGGTGATTGTGGCCGTCTGCTCCGCGAGTTCTCGGTCTCCGGCCGTCTGATTGGCGTTCTTTTCTTTGGGGGGCGGGAAGTGTCCGGCCGCAGGGGATCTTGGGACCTCGCTTTGCATAGAGGCTTCCCAGAGTGCGTCGTTTCCGGCACAGTGTGGCCGGGTGTTTTCCGAGTTATCGCACGGATTGGGCACGGCCGCAAGCTGAGAGCCGCAGGCGATGAGCCCGGAGCTGAACGGGCCCCACTGGCTAGTTTGTAAGGCCAGGTGCATTGCCAACCACGACCGGCAGCGCAGAGGCTTTGAAGGCGGCCTGGGCTCCTGCAGCTGTGCAGCCACGCACTCTGGTTTCTCTTCATCTCGTACAAATCTTTCGCCTTTTACTAAAGATTTCCGTGGAGAGGAGCATGAATGAGTTCTATGCAATTTTTGCGCTTCCTTGCTTTCGGGTGGGGTACAGCTGGGCTGGTCAAAGAGAGAAAACAAAAACGTTCACAATTGCTCTTGTTATGGCGATTGTGGCTGTCTGCTCCGCGAGTCCTCGGTCTCTGGCCGTCTGATTGGCGCTCTTTTCTTTGGGGGGCGGGAAGTGTCCGGCCGCAGGGGATCTTGGGACCTTGCCTGCATAGCGGCTTCCCAGAGTGCGTCGTTTCCGGCACAGTGTGGCCGGGTGTTTTCCGAGTTATCGCACGGATTGGGCACGCTCGCAAGCCGTGAGCCGCAGGCGATGAGCCCGGAGCTGAACGGGCCCCACTGGCTCGTTTGTAAGGCCAGGTGTATTGCCAACCACGACCGGCAGGGCAGAGGCCTTGAAGGCGGCCTGGGCTTGCGTGATCGGATCAACTAAATGCTGTGGTGTTACTTTTTGTCAATGAAAAAATAAACTCTTTTCGTTTACAAAGACGGTTACAAAGAATGTGGACCAGGGTAATACTTTGAGCTTACAGCTTGTCCAAGGTCATTCATTATTAATACTCTTAGTAATATCTTCAGTAAAGACTTTGATGCATAAAATATTCCTGCATATTTAAAATATTTATGATAAAGGTGGTAGGTTGTGTACTTTTGTCCAACAGAACAATCTTGCTTTTATAAAATATACCGCCTTTTTAATGTTTAATGATTAACATGCTGTAATACACTGTTTAAATTTAAAAGTCTAAAGAGTATACACCTTAAATTCTTAATTGAATAAAGATTGTCCCTCAGCAGTGATCAGGATTCAAAACTGACGTTTTCTGGTGACAGCTCAAATGCTGTACAGGAGAGGTTAACCTTTATTAGCTCCACCTGGCGATTTTACAAGGTGATTCCGGATACTATTAACATAATCTAATTTGCGTCCGGTATGATGCGGTATACTGCGACACTCCCACCGTGTTATACCGCAGCATACCCCGCTTGTTTTGAATGGCTGCATATGTATATAGACTCTATATATACATTTGGTGCATGCCACAATTTTGGATGGTGGTGGAGGAATAGGGATTTTCTCAACACGGCAGGGACTCCAGTTAAGAATGCTGGGTTTATCTCTGAACTATTAGAAGCTTTGCAGCTACTGACTGAAGTAGCTGTGGTAATGTGTAAATCACATAATAAAGAAATGTTTCCAGTAACTCGAGGGAACAACTTTGCAGATGCAACTGTCAGGTGAGCAATACTTGTAGAACAGTAGTCTGAGACCTCTGTGAAGCAGAGAAATGGACATGGTTAGAAAAGATTATGGGGCTGCAGGATGATGGGGTGTGGAGCTGACAGCACACCAGACGCCCTGCATGCCCTCACAGCCTAATGCCCTTTATAGCCCGACAAATGCACTCTGTTGGACACCCAGGTGGGAGTCAAATGGTGTGCCGGTTACCCAAAACTGGGTGAGAACCGGGTTTGAAGCAGTAACCACTTATGTGGTATCTAATGTGGATGTAATGTTTATCAAAGGAACTCAACTACAGTTCAGGTGCGGGTGCAACAGCTCAAAAGGCCTGCTCCTGAGGAACCTTTCAAACCTGGGAAATTGAAAATTGTAAAGGGAAACCTGGGCTCTTATAATCTGTTTTCCCGGTGGGTTGCTGCCACTGCCTCTGTGTCTACCAAACACTTGATAACAGAGATAAGCCCTCGGTGGGCACTGCCCTGCCCCTTGTATTATGATCAAGGAACACACTTCACAGGGAAGGTGTGTCAGGCTGTGGCTGCATTGTTCGGAGTGAGATGGACTGAGATCACCCTCAGTCTGCTGGAACAGTGGAATGAAGGAACAGATCTCTGAAAGATCGACTAGACATCAGACTGAAGGAACGCCATGGGATGCGGGCTGGATCAAACAGAACTGTGTAACAGCCTGTTTGATATCATCACGGGCCAATCAATGAAACTTCCTGGGGGGACGAATTTAGCTGGACGAATGGATTGTTGAATTTGCTAATTCTCTATTGTAGTATTGTAGGTTGCTAGGACTTAGCAAAGCACTATGATGAAGAAAAATATATATCATAATTATAATCCAGATGATTGGGGCATTGGTGCATGGCTACAGTCTGTGCTAGGAACATTGAGAGGGTCTCTGGTTCAATACATATTTGTGGGTCTGGTATTATTCGTTATGATCATATCGTTAATATCCTGTTTGAAAAACATGTGGACTAAAGCTGCTGCTTCTGTGCTAATTGTACGCCCTGAAGGGATCATGAAGGTCAAAAAATGATTTCATGGGAAAGGTTCTCTTATCTAGTGGCAGAACCTGATGGGTAGAACAATATAGCTTTAAGGGGGGTTACCCTTGGGAGTGATTCCCCTAGATGCAAATGATTATTGTGGTTTGTTTGTTCATAATAAGATGTTTTGCAGGAACGGAACAAAGAGAAATTTTACAACTTCAGCTAGAATTGTTCTACAAAACGTCACAGCTGAGGCAGGGGAACAATGTGTAGATTTTTCTAAGAGTTATTACCCAGTTGTTGACCAATCTGTTGACCAATGTTGACCAAAAAAGCCTAGGATTATGCTGGGCTCCAGCCCACAGGGATTTACCTGTGCTGTAAGAACTAATGAGTGAATAAGGAGACTGGATTCTGGTGAAAGACTTCAGGAAAAAGAAATGGTGTTCACTCAGGTGGAGGGGGCTGTACCAGGTGCTGCTGACCACTGCCACTGCTGTGAAGGTCACAGAAATGGTGCCCTGGATTCATGCTTCCCACTGTAAAAAGGTCACAAACGAACTGAACAAAGCGCAGGAGTGATGTCTCCACAAGGACAGATGGGGATAACCTGCTTGGGACTGATGTGCACAGCCTTTTTCCTTTTTATGTAGAAGCCTGTCACCACCCCAAAAGAGGAAGAATCTAAACACGAAGCCTCTTTGTATACAAACTGGCTGAATGAAACTGATAATGAGGGGGATATGAGTAATTTGTGGTATAAATTTATAAATCATACTGTAAAGTTAAAGAAATTTAATGCATCTTGTTATATATGTGCTTTAATGCCTCATTCTACAGCCTCACCCATGCGACTTTTTATGAAATGTACTCTTTTATTAATATCATGTTAGAAGGCTTAGACGCTATCAAACAAGAATTAAGGGGAGTTAGATTAATGGCACTTCAGAACAGGTTCGTGCTGGACCTTCAAAATGCAGCATCTGGAGGAGTCTATGCTTTAGTAGGAGACTCCTGTTGTACATATATTCCAGCTAATGACTATGATTACGGAAATCTTACACTCGCTATTCAGCATTTAAAAGAACTAAAAGACAAGGTGAATAAAGAGAGAGGCATAAAAGATACACCGGCTTTTCTCTCCTGGTTAGAATCACTGTTTGGGCCAGGGGGAATGTTTTTCTTTTAAGTTACTAACACCGATTATAGGGGCTGTGATACTTGTCTTCCTGTTTTTATGTTGCTGTATGACATGTATTATTCCAATGCTTCGAAATATGGAAATATGGTACCTAGGGGGATAAACTGTTCATCCTTCCAGTCTGGAGAATTGGCAGCTGTCTGACGTCGGTAAGTGATCCTTAAAAAATTAATAGTTCCATGACAGTGTGCATCACCAGAAAATCAATTTCAATGCATTAAAACTCTTGTTATCCTTCTGATCATTGAAGTGTCATTGCCCCAGCACTGTATACTCTTACTTTTGACGCCTGTCTGAAGTTGGATCCATTTCTAAGAATGGTGACTCACATATCCTCATGCTCAACTTTGGCTCAACCACACAAACTATGAAGTTAATCATCTGCTTTTGCTCCAAGATTTATGTTACTAGGCTCTCTCCTGGGGATCCTCGTGTTCAAACTTTGCCCTTATTGTGGATGATCCATGACAGAATTCAGGGAATTCAGAATTCTGATACCTCAGCTCAGATTCTGACTGGGCAGACTGTCATTGCCTGGTGTGAATGTGTGCATATCTGTTTTTGTGCATGTTCTGTGGCCTGTTGTACAGTACATCACAAATGAAAGGGAAATGGAAAACTAAAATAAGACTCAAGTGTTTTATCTTTCATTAACAGTGTTTCATTAGTATCTGTGCTAGATCCTGTCATCCACTGCTTACCATGACAGGCTCTAGCACAGGATAGCAGCTAATACATTTAACAATCTCACTGCACAATGTTGTATATTCAAGGGCTGATCTTCTGTACTTTTTCTTTCACTTTTCATTTCCTAGAAACTCAGTCCTGCCAGGAATAATCTGAGAACAAAATCAATCTGAGTGAAAATCTAAGCAGAGGAAGATTGTTTTACAGAGTTAACAAGGTCTAATTCAAGGTCATCAGCACTAACAACATTCTCTCTGGAGACAGGCGATAAGAAAATTGAAAGTGTGTATTGTTACACAACAGCAGAGACTATGAGTTATGCTATCATGAGAGTGGTGATGGATTTTTTTCATTGCTTAGTTTTACAGGTTCTGTACATTTGAACATTCAAAGTGACTAAAGTAAAGGAGTTTTCCCTTTTTACCACATAATTCCCAAAGATCAACACTAATAGAAAGCCTAATTCCAGCCAAGATTCAATTACTGTCTCTCAGGCATCCCAGCAGTGGATTTCATGACTTCAGACAGCCATCTTTATCAGTGGAGAACTCAATGCTCTGAGGTTTACTGGCAGAGTCTCACACTGGGTAATACGTTGGTAAATAATGTCCTATGGAATTCTACTATTGATAAATTCTACTATGGAACTGCGATGTGTCCTGAAAAAATCTTCTATGATAGTGGTACAGTCCATCACACCCCACCTACAGCCTTTAAAAGAGAAAAAAACAAATTCTGATATTATGGTGGAAAAAGAGCCCTGGAATCTTTGTAGAAGGACAAAAGACGGAAAGAACGGGCAGTGTATCCATGGCGAAGAGAAGGGAAATATTGGAGAGAGCTTTTTTCATACACTTTTTATCATTGTTTTTCCAGCCCAACAATGATCAACAAATATGGGCAGGCGTCCTGTGCCAAATCCAATCTACCTTTCTTCCAAGCATACAGGAATGTCAGTGAATTAAATATTGACATATGAAAATTCCCAAAAATATGCAATCACACATATGCAGTTTGAGCAAACATAAGACAATACCCAAGTACCACAAACTACCAGGCATCATTAGCAGTTCAGGTGGGGAGCTGTGTCAGCATGCGTAGGCTGCAAAGGAACAAGTAATAGGTCTATTCCATGCTTAAAAGAGAAGAAAGAAAACACAACATTTCAGCCGTGGAGCCCTCACACCTGAAGAAGGCTCCACGGCCGAAACGTTGTGTTTTCTTTCTTCTCTTTTCATCCAGTGTCATTAGCCAGTTCCTGTCAAAATAAAATAGAAATGGATAACATTCTAGAGAGAGTTTGAAATACCAAGGTACAATTTAAACCATATTTCTTCCACTACAACCACAATATTTTGGAGAGATCGCTGAGCCTAACTGTTCTGGCATGCCCGTTAGCCTCCGTCCTGCTTCAGCAATGAATGCAACGGGGCACATTCTGAGGGAGATGCGGTCAATCAGGTTGCAGGAAAACCACGCTATGCTTTTTTTTGAGATCCTGAAAAGGACAGAGGGGCCATGTATATGTGTGCAGCTGGATATGTAATTGCAGGTGGCGTTGCAAATTCTGCTGAAGCCCCACTGCCTGGTGTGGACGGTAGCTGTGCATGTTGCAGCAGAATTGTGCATGTGAGATCAAGGGGGCATGTCATGTGTTTGAGCACTTCACTCCCTTCCGGAAGCACGTGATTCCCTGAGTCCCAAAAATTTGTAAGTTCTTTGGATGACCTGTGGACCGATCTTTCACGATGAAGAATTCCTTAAGAAGAATAGATCTCGGCCCACCATCCCAATGCCTCCATCTCAAAACAGCAACCTCCCACTGCCCTTAGTCTGCAAGGCAGTCCTTTCAAGTGCGATGATGACGCCGGGACCTTCGTTGCCTATTGTACGAGCTGAACTTTTGTGCTCATCAATTCAACGCTCTTTCCATCAACTCATCTTGTCTTTGACGCTTCGTGTTTTGTGCTCCTTTGACTATCGGCATATCGGGTGACTGCAAACACTGAAGTTCTTGCTTACGGAGTGTGGAACAGTGTTTTCAAGTGATCGCTGTTCTGTCATGTTGACGCCGAGTGAATCTTTCTTTGGCAACATGGGCAGGCTGACAGCAGCGCGAGCTAAAGTAATGGCAAATTTCTTGACTTATTTCTGAATGTGAATGTTCTTTAGAAAAGGGATGCGGCGTTGCTTCTCCCCCGTGTAAAGGTCACGCATTCCAGATGTGGTTATGAGCGAAAAGTTGCCGCAAGTGTTTGAAAAGAGCAAGAGAGGAAGCAGCCCTGCCCCGTGTGAGGATCAAACTCAGGACCTTCAGACGATGAAACTGACGCGCTACCAACTACGCCAACGAGGCCAGCTGCAGTACACAGCCGGAAAGTTTGCCTCATATGGATTTCAGTCGCCCGTTCCCTAATCTTTAGACGCCCTCTGCTGGATGTTGCATTTGCCTTTTGATCTCACCGATACTTTTTTGGTCTGTTTCTGTTGCGAGTCCGTTTTTCAGATCTCACCTAGCACAAGTCTCTCTGGCTGAAGTGGCCTCTCTGCTTCAGCATCGTGCCCTCACTCAGCCATTAAAAACGTCACTCGGACTTCTGACATGCTGACATGAAATGTCAAGAGAGAGTGGCAGAGACGCTTAAGGCAGAGAGAAGATGAAGAGGGGGCGTGGCTGCGAAATGATTGACAGCTGCAATCAGCTTTAGATGGGGAAGTGTACTACTAGTAGCAGTGTAGAGCTCTCTGTGGTGGAGTTCAAGCGCATGTTCTATGGGCCAGTGGCGTAATGGATAACGCGTCTGACTTCGGATCAGAAGATTGTAGGTTCGAGTCCTACCTGGCTTGCGAGGCTTTTAAACCTCTCAGGTTCCTCGGTAACAGGTTGCCGTCATGTATATGAACTATAGAAAAGCATTTGCCACAACCCGTAAATTAGCACGCAAGTGTGGGCTAGTGAACACAGAACTGTATGGAGATCATCTCCAGTTCCGAGCTCAATTGCAATGAAAAAACATGCAGAACAGAACTGGAGAGCAGCTGAATTTGTGCTCAGTAGGGTGGGGAGGACTCAGCATTCCTATTGTTCTAATTGGCATGAACTGCAGGGGATCTGAATCAGAACATGTCAGTTAGTTCGATCATTGCGTCAATATGTAGGCCACGTTAATACAGAATTATTACTTTGTCTGTCTCGTCTTTGTATATAGCTGAATGTCCCTGACAATTTCATGTTAGTTTTTAAGAACGACATTGGTGCTAATATATACATATATAGCATATAAGGAACACGTAAAAGTTTAGTCCATGCTGAAAAGATAAGAAAACCACCACAACGTTTCATCTTGGAATAAATCTTTACTTGTTGTTTTGCAGCCTACCCATTCTGACCTAACTCCTCCCTTGAAATTCCCTAACAGATAAGGGTACGTAACGGCTCATGCGATGCTCAGTTGCAATTTGTCCCAAAACAAACAAGAACAGCAGCTGAGGGTTTGAGTTTGAACATGCACTGTATTAAAGCAGCTTTTATTTCCATTGATAAATGCTAGATATTCCTACAGAGATTCTCCAGGTGAGTAAGCGATTCCTGTTTCTGTTTCTATTTCTGTTTCATATATATATACAGTATATATATGTTACATGTGTCTCTGCAATAGTACAAATGTGTTATACACTATCAGGGGCTGCTTTTTTGTGCACCTCATCTACAACAAGGGTTTTTTTTTTCATTTATGTTTGTGGACCTTCACCATTTGAGGAAGTGAGTTAGATAAGAAAGTTACAGGTATGGTGAGCAATGACTGACAAAGGAACGTACTGCGTATTCCTTACAGAAGTGTAAGCAATTTGTTCTAAAAAACACCGGCTTAAGTCCAACATCGTTAGCAATCTTATTACTTAAACAGAATTAACATCAATAAACTGTAAGGTGCTGGTACATGCGAGTAGATTTGATCTTCTATTAAACAAAAATGCAATTACAGCTCTAAATAGGTCAACCTAGACTTCTGTAACAGATCTGTTCAGGTCATCGCTGTTCCTCTGACCTTGTGATTCTTTGGAATTTTAAAAGTGTATTTCGCTTGCCTTTCATGTGGTCTGTGTACAAGTCACTGTGGCGTATGCGGTCCTACACAGCCTTGCTATAGACGTGATGAGCCTCCGCTATGTTGCAATGGAGAACAGGTTCAGTACGGAGCTGCCGAGAAAATTCAGCTGGAAAGCTCGTTGCAGAAAAGCATCGGTATCTGTGTCCAGCGGCAAAGCGTCCTTCGTGGGTGCTGAAGAACCGATTTCACAGGCTGCGGGTCCAGGCGATTTAGAGTGTTAAAGGTCCCAGCGAAAACGAAACGGCGCTGGTCCTTTTACACGCACGCACGCAAACAAATGCAAAGGACGCCGTAGTCGGCAGGATTTGAACCTGCGCGGGGAGACCCTAACGGATTTCAAGTCCGTCACCTTAACCAATCGGGCACGACTACAGCGAACGCCGGGGCCGCTGCCTTCTTGCTACAATCGAACAGGGAGTGCGAGGCGGCGGCGGCAGCTGAGGCAACTTTTTTCAAGTTCGCTCTCCGTTTAGGAAACCTTTTACGCCATACGTGCAAGCACACACACACACACCTCAGAGGACTTAAGGGTGGCTTCAAGTTGGAATGATAAAATCTCCCCGTTCGGACATGAAAACAGAACGTTCTTAGACAGAAAGCAATCAACAACGGAGACATGTGGACGACGATTTTAGTCACTGCACTTTGAATAGCATTTTTACTCCAGTTACAGGAGATGCATCAATGGCCCTTGACCTACGCTCTTACCAATGCCTTGAACATTCAAACAAAACAGCCCTCAAGTCCTGCGGTTTAATATAACGCTGTTACGTGTCGAGGCAGTATTTGACTCTGTCCTACCGTTGAGACACGGGGCGTATATGGAAACGAACACATGCTACGGATCGTCTCTAATCGGTCCCTACAGCTGGAAGGCTCCTTGAAGCGTGCACCCCCATCATTCATCTTTGCGCATCTGTGAAAGGTAGACTCTTGAGCAATGTTTGAGCCAGCTCTAAGGCAACTAGTGCTATTGGACAGAGACCTCTGGAAGATCCTAAGAGTCTCTTAACACCACTTCCAGCAGCAAGCTTAATTGTTCGCTGGAGGTCTCCCACCCAGGTACTGACCAGGCAAAGAATCACCACTACATTGAATGATGAAGTTAATCCTGAAATCCAATTACATATCTCAAGGTAAGACAAATCCATAAGAACATGTCTTAGTATTACTTCGTTTACATTAGTATGGCACTGAGTTGGAGCTCCTCTTTAAGCTGTGGTTTAGTTTTGCATTCATGTGTTTCTAGAGCAGTGATTTATGGGGGTGGGTGGGTCTTTCACAGAGGCTCAGGACAAATCCCCCGCCTGAAAGTCTAATGTGTGCGTTCAGACAGTCACAGGTCAAGAGCCAGGCAGGAGGACAATGGACAGAAGAGCCAACGAACTAAAAATAAAAGAACAGATATGAAAAAGCCACCATCTTTTTCTTTTTGACATTTTCCGACTTTCATGCAAGCCAGGACAAAGTTGCTCAGAGCTACTTGTGGATTCAAATACTCTATCGAGTGCTTTGATGAGTTTTTGCAATTTGATTGTCGTCCTGTCAGCCTGTTTCTGTTTTTTTTTTTCAATCTAGGGATGGAAAGTATGAGGGAAATGATGGAGCAATCAATAACCGCTCCGGAAAAATGGCAGAAAGAAATGGTCCGTCACTAAGGACATTTGTGAAGCAGAGGAGTGACATCACCACAAAGGCGACACATTCTGCTGATGGTTTTGGTGAATAATGATTGAGGCGCGTTAAGAGAAAGGCAGCTGTGTCAGCATGCGTAGGCTGCAAAGGATCAAGCAAAGGTTTACTCCATGCTGAAAAGAGAAGAAAAGAAGCACAACGTTTCGACTGTGGAGCCTTCTGCGCCATCTTCTTTAGCGGTGATGATGTTTACATTGGAAAAACTGAGACATGCATCCCTGGGTGGGCTTGAACCCCCAACCTTTCGGTTAACAGCCTAACACACTAACCGATTGCGCCACAGAGACTGACGGCCGCTTGTGCTCCCTACATTTGCAGGTTTATGGTCAAAGAAAACAATCACTTGCGCTTCTTGCAGCCGGCAATCTTTTTCCACTGACAACCAAGAAATGGATTTCATCTTTCACAAGCTGTATGGATTTCTTCAAAAACAAGTTATTCCAGAAAGGAAATGAATTCTTGCATTAAACTGAACCAAGCTGTACATGTTTGTCTGAAATGAGACATTCGGCACAACAAGACACGGAGAGAGGCACCGCTGGTATTCAGACCCAGGATCGCCTGCTGACTAGGCGGGCACTTTAAGCCACTAGGGAACAGCGCCAGCAGAGCACCGCGCTTTTACAGACACTTGGACACATCTGCGTTCGGTGTGCACTTAACCTGCTCTCTGAGCCCGTTGCCTCCGTCCCATTTAATAGCAGAACTGACGCCAAGAGAAATGATGAGAAATGGCATTTATCGGGCACTTTTCATGTCCAAGGAGCTCAATGCCCTTGACACCTCCCCAAGGCGACAGAGCTGTGCATTCTTTGGCGACACCATTTTTTCTTTTGTTTAATTTCTATACTTATTGATAGAATAAAAACGATATGTCATGTACTGTAAGGGAAATGTCTCTTTTCATGGGGAAAGCTAGCACCAGCAAATGTTGTGTTTAGAAGAAGTGATTTAACATGACACGTGACCTAATTTACCGGAGCAAAAGCTCACCCAGCAAGCCCTGCTTTACTTCTACAGGAGAGAAGTACTGTAGAGTCTGCAAGATGTTCAGCTGGGTAGCTACGTCAGCATGCCTCGGCTGCAAAGGAACAAGTAATAGGTTTATTGCATGCTGAAAAGAGAAGAACGGAAACACAGCGTTTCGACTGTGAGGTCTTCTCACACCTGAAGAAGTCTCACACCTGTAAAAGGCTCCATGGTTTTCTTTCTTCTCTTTTCAACATGGAATACACTTATTGTCTGCAAGATGTGACAATTTCATGGTGTTTTGGAAGAAAACCTTTTTTCTTTGAATTCAAAATCAATCGGAATTTCAGCACGACACATCAACACTTTTTCAATTTTAAGGAGATGATATTTTAAACCTGATAAAAATAGTAGGAAACACAAGTTTCTTGCTGTGAAAATTTAGATGGGGAAGTGTACTACTGGTAGCAGTGTAGAGCTCTCTGTGGTGGAGTGCAAGCGCATGTTCTATGGGCCAGTGGCGTAATGGATAACACGTCTGACTTCGGACCAGAAGATTGTAGGTTCGAGTCCTGCCTGGCTCGTGAGGCTTTTAAACCTCTCAGGTTCCTAGGTAACAGGTTGCCGTCATGTATATGAACTATAGAAAAGCATCTGCCACAACCCGTAAATTAGCACGCAAGTGCGGGCTAGTTAACACAGAACTGTATGGAGATCATCTCCAGCTCCGAGCTCAATTGCAATGAAAAAACATGCAGAACAGAACTGGAGAGCAGCTGAATTTGTGCTCAGTAGGGTGGGGAGGACTCAGCATTGCTATTGTTCTAATTGGCATGAACTGCAGGGGATCTGAATCAGAACACGTCAGTTAGTTCGATCATTGCGTCAATATGTAGGCCACGTTAATATAGAATTATTACTTTGTCTGTCTCGTCTTTGTATATAGCTGAATGTCCCTGACAATTTCATGTTAGTTTTTAAGAACGACATTGGTGCTAATATATACATATATAGCATATAAGGAACACGTAAAAGTTTAGTCCATGCTGAAAAGATAAGAAAACCGCCACAACGTTTCATCTTGGAATAAATCTTTACTTGTTGTTTTGCAGCCTACCCATTCTGACCTAACTCCTCCCTTGAAATTCCCTAACAGATAAGGGTACGTAACGGCTCATGCGATGCTCAGTTGCAATTTGTCCCAAAACAAACAAGAACAGCAGCTGAGGGTTTGAGTTTGAACATGCACTGTATTAAAGCAGCTTTTATTTCCATTGATAAATGCTAGATATTCCTACAGAGATTCTCCAGGTGAGTAAGCGATTCCTGTTTCTGTTTCTATTTCTGTTTCATATATATATACAGTATATATATATATGTTACATGTGTCTCTGCAATAGTATAAATGTGTTATACGCTATCAGGGGCTGCTTTTTTGTGCACCTCATCTACATCAAGGGTTTTTTTTTTCATTTATGTTTGTGGACCTTCACCATTTGAGGAAGTGAGTTAGATAATAAAGTTACAGGTATGGTGAGCAATGACTGACAAAGGCACGTACTGCGTATTCCTTACAGAAGTGTAAGCAATTTGTTCTAAAAAACACCGGCTAAAGTCCAAAATAATTTGCAATCTTATTACTTAAACAGAATTAACATCAATAAACTGTAAGGTGCTGGTACATGCGAGTAGATTTGATCTTCTATTAAACAAAAATGCAATTACAGCTCTAAAAAGGTCAACCTAGATTTCTGTAAAAGATCTGTTCAGGTCATCGCTGTTCCTCTGACCTTGTGAGTCTTTGGAATTTTAAAAGTGTATTTTGCTTGCCTTTCATGTGGTCTGTGTACAAGTCACTGTGGCGTATGCGGTCCTACACAGCCTTGCTATAGACGTGACGAGCCTCCGCTATGTTGCAATGGAGAACAGGTTCAGTACGGAGCTGCCGAGAAAATTCAGCTGGAAAGCTCGTTGCAGAAAAGCATCGGTATCTGTGTCCAGCGGCAAAGCGTCCTTCGTGGGTTCTGAAGAATCGATTTCACAGGCTGCGGGTCCAGGCGATTTAGAGTGTTAAAGGTCCCAGCGAAAACGAAACGAGGCTGGTCCTTTTACACGCACGCACGCAACCAAATGCAAAAGACGCTGTAGTCGGCAGGATTTGAACCTGCGCGGGGAGACCCCAACGGATTTCAAGTCCGTCACCTTAACCACTCGGCCACGACTACAGCGAGTGCCACGGCCGCTGCCTTCTTGCTACAATCGAACAGGGAGTGCGAGGCGGCGGCGGCAGCGGAGGCAACTTTTTTCAAGATCGCTCTCCGTTTAAGGAACCTTTTACGCCATACGTGCAAGCACACACACACACACCTCAGAGGACTTAAGGGTGGCTTCAAGTTGGAATGATAAAGTCTCCCCGTTCAGACATGAAAACAGAACGTTCTTAGACAGAAAGCAATCAACAACGGAGACATGTGGACGACGATTTTAGTCACTGCACTTTGAATAGCATTTTTGCTCCAGTTACAGGAGATGCACCAATGGCCCTTGACCTACACTCTACCAATGCCTTGAACATTCAAACAAAACAGCCCTCAAGTCCTGTGGTTTAATATAACGCTGTTACGTGTCGAGGCAGTATTTGACTCTGTCCTACCGTTGAGACACGGGGCGTATATGGAAACGAACACATGCTACGGATCGTCTCTAATCGGTCCCTACAGTTGGAAGGCTCCTTGAAGCGTGCACCCCCATCATTCATCTTTGCGCATCTGTGAAAGGTAGACTCTTGAGCAATGTTTGAGCCAGCTCTAAGGCAACTAGTGCTATTGGACAGACACCTCTGGAAGATCCTAAGAGTCTCTTAACACCACTTCCAGCAGCAAGCTTAATTGTTCGCTGGAGGTCTCCCACCCAGGTACTGACCAGGCAAAGAATCACCAGTACATTGAATGAGGAAGTTAATCCTGAAATCCAATTACATATCTCAAGGTAAGACAAATCCATAAGAACATGTCTTAGTATTACTTCGTTTACATTAGTATGGCACTGAGTTGGAGCTCCTCTTTAAGCTGTGGTTTAGTTTTGCATTCATGTGTTTCTAGAGCAGTTATTTATGGGGGTGGGTGGGTCTTTCACAGAGGCTCAGGACAAATCCCCCGCCTGAAAGTCTAATGTGTGTGTTCAGACAGTCACAGGTCAAGAGCCAGGCAGGAGGACAATGGACAGAAGAGCCAACGAACTAAAAATAAAAGAACAGATATGAAAAAGCCACCATCTTTTTCTTTTTGACATTTTCTGACTTTCATGCAAGCCAGGACAAAGTTGCTCATAGCTACTTGTGGATTCAAATACTCTATCGAGTGCTTTGATGAGTTTTTGCAATTTGATTGTCGTCCTGTCAGCCTGTTTCTGTTTTTTTTTTTCAATCTAGGGATGGAAAGTATGAGGGAAATGATGGAGCAATCAATAACCGCTCCGGAAAAATGGCAGAAAGAAATGGTCCGTCACTAAGGACATTTGTGAAGCAGAGGAGTGACATCACCACAAAGGCGACACATTCTGCTGATGGTTTTGGTGAATAATGATTGAGGCGCGTTAAGAGAAAGGCAGCTGTGTCAGCATGCGTAGGCTGCAAAGGATCAAGCAAAGGTTTACTCCATGCTGAAAAGAGAAGAAAAGAAGCACAACGTTTCGACTGTGGAGCCTTCTGCGCCATCTTCTTTAGCGGTGATGATGTTCACATTGGAAAAAATGAGACATGCGTCCCTGGGTGGACTTGAACCCCCAACCTTTCGGTTAACAGCCGAACGCGCTAACCGATTGCGCCACAGAGACTGACGGCCTCTTGTACTCCCTACATTTGCAGGTTTATGGTCAAAGAAAACAATCACTTGCGCTTCTTGCAGCCGGCAATCTTTTTCCACTGACAACCAAGAAATGGATTTCATCTTTCACAAGCTGTATGGATTTCTTCAAAAACAAGTTATTCCAGAAAGGAAATGAATTCTTGCATTAAACTGAACCAAGCTGTACATGTTTGTCTGAAATGAGACATTCGGCACAACAAGACACGGAGAGAGGCACCGCTGGTATTCAGACCCAGGATCGCCTGCTGACTAGGCGGGCACTTTAAGCCACTAGGGAACAGCGCCAGCGGAGCACCGCGCTTTTACAGACACTTGGACACATCTGCGTTCGGTGTGCACTTAACCTGCTCTCTAAGCCCGTTGCCTCCGTCCCATTTAATAGCAGAACTGACGCCAAGAGAAATGATGAGAAATGGCATTTATCGGGCACTTTTCATGTCCAAGGAGCTCAATGCCCTTGACACCACCCCAAGGCGACAGAGCTGTGCATTCTTTGGCGACACCATTTTTTCTTTTGTTTAATTTCTATACTTATTGATAGAATAAAAACGATATGTCATGTACTGTAAGGGAAATGTCTCTTTTCATGGGGAAAGCTAGCACCAGCAAATGTTGTGTTTAGAAGAAGTGATTTAACATGACACGTGACCTAATTTACCGGAGCAAAAGCTCACCCAGCAAGCCCTGCTTTACTTCTACAGGAGAGAAGTACTGTAGAGTCTGCAAGATGTTCAGCTGGGTAGCTACGTCAGCATGCCTCGGCTGCAAAGGAACAAGTAATAGGTTTATTGCATGCTGAAAAGAGAAGAACGGAAACACAGCGTTTCGACTGTGAGGTCTTCTCACACCTGAAGAAGTCTCACACCTGTAAAAGGCTCCATGGTTTTCTTTCTTCTCTTTTCAACATGGAATACACTTATTGTCTGCAAGATGTGACAATTTCATGGTGTTTTGGAAGAAAACCTTTTTTCTTTGAATTCAAAATCAATCGGAATTTCAGCACGACACATCAACACTTTTTCAATTTTAAGGAGATGATATTTTAAACCTGATAAAAATAGTAGGAAACACAAGTTTCTTGCTGTGAAAATTTAGATGGGGAAGTGTACTACTGGTAGCAGTGTAGAGCTCTCTGTGGTGGAGTGCAAGCGCATGTTCTATGGGCCAGTGGCGTAATGGATAACATGTCTGACTTCGGACCAAAAGATTGTAGGTTCGAGTCCTGCCTGGCTCGTGAGGCTTTTAAACCTCTCAGGTTCCTCGGTAACAGGTTGCCGTCATGTATATGAACTATAGAAAAGCATCTGCCACAACCCGTAAATTAGCACGCAAGTGCGGGCTAGTTAACACAGAACTGTATGGAGATCATCTCCAGCTCCGAGCTCAATTGCAATGAAAAAACATGCAGAACAGAACTGGAGAGCAGCTGAATTTGTGCTCAGTAGGGTGGGGAGGACTCAGCATTGCTATTGTTCTAATTGGCATGAACTGCAGGGGATCTGAATCAGAACACGTCAGTTAGTTCGATCATTGCGTCAATATGTAGGCCACGTTAATATAGAATTATTACTTTGTCTGTCTCGTCTTTGTATATAGCTGAATGTCCCTGACAATTTCATGTTGCCTGCGATGTGTCCCCTCTCCCCACAGCAGTGGCAGATGATCAGCCGTCGTCGCTCCCCCAACATCGTCGCGCTGGGCGTCTCCTCCTCCCCATCTGATTCCCCGTGCGCCCCTCCGTTGGTGCCCACCGGTCTCCTCGAATACGGCAACAGTGTGCTCAGCCAGAGCCAGGGCCTGCTCCAAGGGGACCAGTGCGGCCAGCATCACGTGGCACTGCACCTCAGTCGGCGCCGGGGCCAGGAAAGCCTGGAGCGCTATTTCCCGGTGGGCCTCCTCCGGAAGAGTAGGGTAACCCTGGCGGGCTAAGTAGGCCACGTCTGCGGCTGTTACCTTCACTGTTACCTGGATACCTCTTTATCTAGAACTCACTCTTCCCCCTGCCTGTCTGGCTTCTTTTAATCCTTCTGTGCCCGGATTGCAGCGGGTAAGATATTTTTCCAAGAAAAAAAGAGAAATTAAAAAAAGAGAAATTTCACCAGAGCCCCTGCTCATGTCTAATTTTTAGTTTAGAAGGATTCAAGCAGGATTTTGGATGAAAGGCAGCGACCTTAATCAAGCCCAAATCATAATTGAACCCGTTCAGAGCCTACATTACATTTTAGTGTTTCATTCTGAGCAGAATGCCCTCACACCTGAAGAAGGCTTGCATTTTCTTCTCTTTTAAGCATGTGTAAAATGCTGTAATACAATTTAAAATAATTAAAAGTTTAAAAAGTATCAACTAAACTCCATTAATATCGAGTGTCTTTTATACAGCTTTTATACAGCTTTTAAGTATAGATTACACTTTTCTAAAATGTATTTAAAAAATAAAAACGATTACTAATCTAATCTTTCCACGTTTGATCCCAAAATCCCAAGAAAAATTAATCTAAACTAGGAGAAAGCTATGCTGAAAGTTTATTAATATACTTAGAAGACAAAGATAACAATTTATGTTGCATTTGTCTGATTGTGAATCAAAAAATACATTTAATTAACTGCTCTCAGTGACAGCTGACAATCCTCCATACACTCAAGTGAAAAATTAGTAATGCCAATGTAAACGTGGTATTTACAATTTGTTGATAATAGAAATGTTAAGTTCTCTAAAGCTTTTTGAGGCAGCAAAAGATTTGAACACCCTATATTGTAATGAGCTGCTGAGCTGAGAATGGGTTATGTTCCTGCTGTCAGAGGGGGTGGAAAGTGCCCGCGGTTATTTAATTAGTATTACAATTCACACTGATTCCCTTGAAAAGGTATGGACATAAGAATATTCGTGCGTGGTCAAAAAATGGCATTAAGCACTTAAAATTAATATGGTTAATAAGAGTAAACTGGAACATGCTGTACAAGATCGGCTAAACTGGGATCTATCGCTTACGCCTGAAATTGGAGCTGCTGTCGCAGTGAATAGCGACTAATAAGTCTGTCTTTCTGTGGGGGGAAGGGAATCTGATCTGATCTGCAAACCTCCAACAGAGCTGTTCAACTGGTTTTTGTCGGGCACATCAAGTGTCAGGTGTAAGCGATAAATATATTTAGCTGAAAAGCTGTACAACGCAAGACATTTCAGTACTCTAGGTTTCGTGAAAAAGCACATTGTGCTGCTGTAATACAGTTTAAAATAATTAAAAGTCTAAACAGTATCAGCTTATGTATGGGTTGTATTTTTAAAAAAGTCAAAAACCGCACTCAAAATGCAATTTAGCGCTTTCTGGCAAGAGGAGACACCCAAATTAATAATGTAACATGCTACTGTTTGTGCATGGATATAGTTATAATGCTATTTCCTTAGACACGTGATTCCATGTTTTATTTTGAATCCCCGGCGGAACCGGGCATCCATAAGAATCAAGTACTGTAACAGGTTTATTCTATGCTGAAAAAAAAAGAAGAAAGAAAACACATTCCATAAGAATCAGCGCCTTTATATAGCGCCTTTAAAGGTGGCTTCTCAAAACGCTTTACAGGATAAAAACAACAATAACAACAACAACAACAACAATATTGTGTTTCATTGCACTTTGACAGATTGTCTTTAAATCAACTGTTGATTTAAAGTTTGACAGTAAATGTTTATATTGTAACGCATACAGCCTCCATTTCTTATTAAAAATGTAGCCTAAGAGGGGGGGTCTGCTCTCACAATCCTCCATATACTCAAGTGAAAAATTAATAATGCCAATGTAAACATCGTATTTACAATTTGTTGATAATAAAAATGTTAAGTTTTTTAAAGCTTTGTGATAGTTTACCCAGTTTACCCATTGTTATTAAAAATGACTTGGATTCGAACATGTTGTGATATTTAGAAATATAAAAGTCAATTAATTGTCAATTTCCATATTTATGTCTTTATTTAGCGGTTTCATTAGTGACAAAGGCTAAACTTTCTTGGAAAAATGTCTTTGCTGTCTTGCTGATACATTAAGCTTTCTAAACTCAGCCACAAAGTCATGTGACTGATTTTTCGCCCTGTTTCGTTGGTTAAACGCAATGATCACAAGCACCACCATGGTAACTGGGACATGTAGTTTTTAATTCAGATTGAATTATAACTGTACGTACAGTAGCGGCGAGGCTTATTAATAAGACAGAATTAAGTGTTGCTGTGCTTTCCCAAATGAGGCCCCATCTCCCTCTTCATCTCTGTGGTGCAGTCACAGAGAAGCTATTCATGCAGACTGATTTAAAGATGTTTTCTTTTGATAAGGTACAGCTCCCAAATGGGGATGCACTTAGCTAAGCCTGGCTATCATGATCAATGGTCATCCATTGGCGCCTAAAGGTCTGCAAGATTCCAAGAGAGAGCCTCATCCAAGTGGTCTACAACCCCAAGGTCAGCATCACCAGAGCACCGTCGCAAGCTGAACAGCAAAGCCTGGCATAGAGCCAGAGAGCGCGGATTAGACAGCAACAAGCCTGCAACTGCTTCTTTGTGCCCGCAGGAGATCTGAATCCCCAGAGATTGGATGAGTATTCAACTTCACTGCATGACAGCTCGAGAATTCAATTGTTATCCCAACCATTTGATATCAATTTAATTCCTAAGAGTTATGTACTTGTTTTGAGTATCTAGTGTAGAAGTTATAACCAAGTTCATTTACGAAACGGTCTAAATGAATGATATACTGAACGTATGTCCTCTTGATATATGTAACTCTTTGTAACTGACTGAATATATACCTTTTGTATTCTGATAACCCTCTCGATAAGATCTGTTAGGTTTACATGCATATTCTATGTATTAATAAATGTATCCTCATGTATTAGTACCTGTGTGTGTGCGTTGTTTGAGTTATATCGCAAGGTTGGATTCTAAAGCCATTAAAAGAATCATTTTGTGATTTACTGCTACAATGAATAATTGTCCCAGTAAATCCCAAATCCTACAGAACTAGTGCCTTCAGAGAGCACACTACAGATGTTACCTATTTATCGTTGAACAGGATGTATGTGATGTGGCGACTAGGTTCAATTTTGTATCCTCTTTAAAAGATTAAGGACTGGGGTGAGTGTGATTTACCACCCTTTCAGCTAAGAACCCGACGTGCGGACCGTTTAAGCTGCATAGACTCGGTCGTTTAACTCTTCTCCATTAGCAGGGTTAAGGTTAAAGAAAAAAACATTGCTGACTTCTTTTTTTTTTTTGCCAGCCGCGAGCGCAGATTAGCAAGATTTGTATTTCATGTTTTGCAAGTTGCATCCATTTTAAGAAAAACAAGTCGCGTTAAAGACAGGAAATGAATGCTTGCATTTAATTAAGTCTAGCCGTAGGCGGTTGTCCATAATGACCCGTTCTGTTCGAGAAGACGGAACAAAAAAGGCACCACTGGGATTCAGACCCAGGGTCTCCTGTTTACTAGACAAGTGCTTTAACCAACTAAGCCACAGCACCCCGGGAGCACTGTCCTTTTGCAGCCACTTGGACACACCACTCAGACACATCTGCATTGCAACTTGCTCCGCCTGCTCGCGGAGCAAGTTGCCACCTTTACATACAATAGCAACATCGACACCAAGAGAAAGGATGACAAATGGCTTTTATCTGGAACTTTTCATGTCCAAGGAGCTCAATGTGCTTTCTGTGTACAACAGGGCCACTGAACTGCACACTGGCCACTGAACCACAGCAGTGGCTTGCTGGCTTGACATCTCCCAAGGAAAATGTTGAAATCGCATGTGGAACAGGAAAAGGACCCTCGAGTACGAGGGAAAAAAAAGAAAAAGATCATCTGGAGCGCGCCAACCCATTTCTGGACAGCCTAGCTTCCACGACGAGGTGGCCGAGTGGTTAAGGAGATGGAATGCTGATCCATTGTGCTCTGCACGCATTGGTTCGAATCCCTTTCTCGTCGCTCTCCATGTTTGACGTTGGCCATCCTGTTGTTTTCTCCGGTTCTAGAGCCGTACATTTTCTAGCGGTGGCTGAACATGGTATAATAGGCTAACGTTGGTATCGAGCAGTGACAGTATTTACGTGCCGCTGCTGCCAAGTGGCTCTGGGTTGAGACCGCGTTTTCACTTACTTGCAACGCAAACGGAGAAAGCGATTTTTGACAGTCTCTCGAGAGACTGCGCTAGGTGTTTAGGGATAGACTTTGTCAGTTCCCCCTGGGATGATGGCCTCTCAAATAGTTTGTGATTCCCCTAGACGTTTATACAGTAGAAGCCTGCTTCGTGGCTTAAATCCAAGCTAAGGAAACGAGTTAGAGGTCTGATGCAGAACTGCGAATTCGATGAACGGGAACACTACAGTACATTGCACTGTATGTGTGAGGAAAGCTGCCCCCTTCAGTCCCTTGTCGACCGAACAGAGGACTGTAAAGGATACTGCCAAGAAACTTAAGGATGCTGGTTGGAATCCAGCTCCAAAGAAGCCCCTTTGGGTGTTATGTCATCAAAAAGTAAGAACAGCGAATCTCCCTTTGATCAAAAGTGCAACAGAGCTGTTTTCCGTGGAGCAGGTTTCAGACCCGTAGACCTGTTTTATTTGTAGGGCAGGGCGCATTCCCAAACGCGAATCTCCTGTTTTAGAAGTGCTTTGGGTGGTGTAGCGGCGATGCTTATTAATAAGAAAGAATTAAGTGTTTCTGAGCTTTCCCAAATTAGGCCTTATCTCTCTGTTCATCTCTGTGGTGCAGCCACAGAGAAACTATTCATGCAGGCTGATTTAAGGTTTCCCTTGATAAGGGACAGCTCCCAAAGGGGGATGCACTTAGCTAAGCCTGGCTATCATGATCAATGGTCATCCATTGGTGCCTATCTGTCTAGGGAGTGCCAGATGGACATCTGGACTGCATTCCTAAGTGTCAGGAGTAAGTGACTCATATCTCACCTTGATCAACCAATCAGGGACTGGTAGGGCCGAGTAACCCACGTGGGACTCTGATGCCCATGGAACTTTCAGCCAATCAACGAGCTGAAGTTCCTCCAGGTAAAAACAGGCAACACAGAGAGCCTGAGAGATTCAGTGGGAATTCAGTAGAGAATTCTGTGGAGTTTTCTAAAGGGAATTCAAAGGAGAATTCCAGGGCAGGACAGCCCAGGAGCAGAAGGCTCTCAAGGGCAGGACATTCTCACAGCGCGCCTCCTGACCATCCTGAGACTCAGCCCGGACAACCACGGAACGGCCAGTGTGTCCGAGTGCCAGAACTTTCCTTTGTTCTAAGGGTCTAGAGCGGAGGTTGCCAGAGAATAACCAGAGGATCCACCCGAGGTTAGCACCAGCAGCGGGCCTCGTGAACAGGTCGGAACTGTGGACAGTTGAATCACTATTCAGAACTAGCTCTTCATCAGGAACGAACCGGTCTTCTTCTTGACTTGCTGGGACCCACAGTCATCTTTTCTCCTGTGCACAAACTTTGCTAGTTAAAGCCAACACTAACTAGCCGGTCAGTGAGCATCAGCAGCGCACCGTCGCAACCCGCACAGCACAGCCTGGCACCTAGACAGAGAGCGTGGATTGGACAACAACAAGCCTGCAACTGTTTCTTTGTGCCCGCAGGAGATCTGAATCCCCAGAGATTGGATGAGTATTCAACTTCACTGCATTACTGCTCGAGAATTCAATTGTTATCCCAACCAGTTGATATCAATTTAATTCCTAAGAGTTATGTACTTGTTTTCAGTATCTAATGTAGAAGTTATAACCAGGTTCATTTATGAAATGGTCTAAATGAATGATATACTGAACGTATGTCCTCTTGATATGTGTAACACTTTGTAACTGACTGAATATATACCTTTTGTATTCTGATAACCCTCTTGATAAGATCTGTTCGTTTTACATGCATATTCTATGTATTGTAACGCCCTCGCCTGGTGGTGAGGAGGAAGCGCCCCCAGGCACTCGTAGTACCGCTGGGCATGCTGGGAGTGGTAGCCGGAGTGCGGCCTAAGCGAGAGAAGCTCGCCCCACACCCAAAGTCTGTCAAGGCCCTGTGCATCCTGTGGGAGGCCTTGGAGGTAAAGGACGGGGTGCTGTGCCGGGGGTGGCGGGTACCCTCCAGTGGCGAGGTACGGTGGCAGCTGATGTTGCCTTGGTCGCTCCGCGGGGCGGTGCTCCGAGCAGTGCATGGCCAGCCGGGCGTGGGGCACTTCGGCGGTAAAAATACCCTGCAGCGCCTCCGAGGCCATTTTTATTGGGGTCTTTGCCACCAGGACGTGGAGCGGTACTGCCGAACGTGTGCAGTGTGCGTGGAGCAGAAGGGTCCCCCCGAGCGGTCTCGGGCCCCCCTCCAACAACACCAGGCGGGGGCTCCTATGGAGCGGGTGTGGGTGGACGTTTTGGGCCCGTTTCCGCGCACCGAGGCCGGGAACCTCTACGTCTTGGTGGCCATGGATTATTTTATGAAGTGGCTGGAGGCCTTCGCCCTACCGGACTAGAGTGCCCCCATGGTGGCCGATGCACTGCTGGAGGGGATGTTTGCCAGGCTGGGGGTGCCGGAGGAGTTACATAGTGACCAGGGGCGTAACGTCGAGTCCCAGGTCTTCGCCAGAGTGTGCCAGCGCCTGGGGATCACAAGACGCGGACCACACCGCTGCATCCCCAGAGCAACGGGTTGGTGGAGCGGTTTAATCGTACCCTCACCACCCAGCTGGCCACCCTGGTGTCCCGGCACCAACGGGACTGGGACCGCCACCTCCCCCTTGCGCTCTGGGCGTATCGGACCGCGGTCCAGGAATCCACCGGGTGCACCCCGGCCTCGCTCATGCTGGGCCGGGAAATGTGAACCCCGGTGGACCTGGTCTCCGGCCCGCTGCCCGGAGACGGGTCGGCACCGCTGGCTGGACCGGACTACGAGTGGGACCTGCGGCAGCGGATGCAGCAGGTGCACAGCTTTGCACGGACCCACTTGACACAGGCGGGGGTCCGGTAGAAGCGGCACTACGACCTGCGCTGCAGGGGGCCTGCCTTCCAGCCCGGGGACTCGGTTTGGGTGTACAACCCGTGCCGCCGCAAATGCCTCAGCCCTAAGCTGGCGCTGTCATGGGAGGGGCCCGCTGAGGTACTCTGGGTGGTGGGCGAGGTCTGCTACCATGTCCGGTTGCAAACACGGGGGAGAGTGGTGGTCCTGCACCGAGACCGCCTGGCCCCCTACCGACCCGGGAGGAGGAGCCGTGTGGGGAGGCTCTAGAGGACCAGCCGGGGCTGGAGCCGGCCGATAGTGGGGCATCCGTGGGTCGCCAGCCGTCACCGTGGCGCAGCGGCTGCTCACGCAGGGTTCCACAGCAGTTAGCCGAGTACGAGTACAGCCTGAGGGGGGTTTTCGACGTCGGCGAGACGCCAGACGCTTCAGGTTTTTAAGGAGTAAGAGTGCAGGGGGTCTAAACCTGCAATCCAGTGTGTTGAAGTATTTCACAACACTACCCCTAGCACATCTGGAAATAAATCCTCATAATGATTATTGCCCTGGGCATGTACCAAAAAATCACTGAGCATATATATATATATCACTGTGTTGAAGCTAGAGACACAGAATAAGTGCAAACACATCCTAAATACAGTGTTCCTGCACCTTTGACCTCATCCAGAATGTATCATTTTTTGAAAGGGATTGCTGTCAGAATGCACAACTGAATCCCAAACAGAATCTCTAGTCAAATATGATCATTTGTGAAACAGGCAAATGAGTCTCTCAGGTGCCCATTGCTCATTTTCAGACACAATTATGCAATACTTTCACATGCAATACACATGAACATGCAATACTTTTCAGCTGCATTTTGACATCCGGACGGGGAGACTTTATCATTTGAACGTGAAGCCAGCCTTAAACCCTCTGAGGCGTGTCTGTCTGCCGGCACGTATTTTGTCAAAGGTATTTATTTTTTTTAACGGAGAGCGACTTTGAAAAGGTTTCCGCAGCCACGTCGCACGCCGTGTTAGATTAAAGGAGGAATGCGGCGATGGCAAACTTGCTGTAGTCGTGGCCGAGTGGTTAAGGCGATGGACTCGAAATCCATTGGGGACTCCCCGCGCAGGTTCGAATCCTGCCGACTACGGCATCTGCCGTACGTCTCCTTGTGCCTGCGCGGCAAAGGCGAAGTGCTGCTTCTCCTTTCCTGGTACTATAAAAACGCTGAATTGCTTGGCCCCGCTGCCATGGAAATGAGTTCTTCAGATAACCACACATCTTGCGTTCGCACCTCTGGTGTTCTACTTATGCCTTTGAAAACCTAAAGAATAAAACTGAAAGAACCGACACAATATGTAGGTGCTCGTAAAGCACGCATTAAAGAACTGTTAACAGCAAGGGTTTCAGTGGGTTAACTGAGGAGAAGGCGTGATCGCTAATTGTTGACTTTTTATTTGGTGTTAGAAACACTCTTACTGTGCATGACGTGCAACAAATGTAGCCACAGAAATTGCATCACGCTTTCATGTATGCTATTGCAGACACCAACGTTGCCTAGATATAAAACCGAAATAGCCGTGGGTTTGCTTGCTGGTCTGAAGGATCTCTCTTCGAATCTCTATCATTTGTCAATTGAAGTAAAAGGTGCTGCAATCTGATACGTTCAGAATCAAACCCGCAGCTGTTGTTCGACTTTATTTCTTGACTAATTACAACTGAGTGTCGCATGAGCAGTTACGTAAACTTGTCTGATATATTTGAACACAAATGCCGTTCTTCAATTAAAACTAACAGTACATTGTCAGGGACATTCAGTTCTATACAAACAAGAGACAGACGAGAATATTTAGTATATAATAGACAGAAAGAGGTTCGAATCCTGCCGACTACGTTGTCCACCTCCTGTCTTTGTGTTTCGGCGCAAGCAAAGAAGCGCGCCTGTTTGGTGTTCCTGGTGGTTTTAAAACGCCCAATCGCTTGTACCCGCTGCCTTGGAAATAAGTTCTTCAGCGTCCGCGAATGGCATTTTGCAGCTGGAAGCAGATGTCGACGCGTTTTGCACAGAGCACCAAAAAAGCGTCTTTTTTGAAGGCCCAGGCACTGAGCATTGGTGGTTCAGTGGTAGAATTCTCGCCTGCCACGCGGGAGGCTCGGGTTCGATTCCCGGCCAATGCAGTGGCTTTTGCAGCGAGCGTCTCCATCACTTGCATCCCCTTGCAACTCGCAACTGAAAACCCACTGAAGCTAAGCAGGTGTGAGCCAGGTCAGTACCCGGATGAGGGTGAGCTACAGGGAAAAACAAACCTTCCAGCTGGAAGCGGTGTTAATGGTGCCGGCGGGGGGGCGCTCACCCTGAGGTCTGTGTGGGTCCCAATGCCCCAGTATAGTGACGGAGATGCTGTGTTGTAAAAGGGCGCTGTCTTTTGGATGAGATGTAAAACCGAGGTCACAGCGCTCTGTGGTCATTAAAAATGACCACCAAAACCTTTGACAAAAGCTCTTGGTAATTGATGGTCTTCAATAATGCTTCTCCTTTAGGTACATTTTAAATCAGCTGAAAAATGCTGTGAAATGGGGGGGCACTTCAGGCCAGTGTAGGATTTGGGTTACAAGAACCATGAAACTGCGCGAGAAAGCCCGTACACTGAATTACACGGCTTTCTATTCAAAGGAGGACAAAAGAAATTCCCTGAGTTCGATTTCTTGCAGCACAGAGAGGAGCACTGTTATGAGGCTGGTTAGCTCAGTTGGTTAGAGCGTGGTGCTAATAACGCCAAGGTCATGGGTTTGAGCCTCGTACGGGCCAGGTCCTTTTCTCCTCTCTTACCGAAGCTGTTAGGTTCCTTTCCGTGGTGAGAGGGGTTGTCATGCAACGCTGCCACATAGTGCCGACAGACAAGAGTGTTGCAGGAGAAGAGAAAAGTGTTTGAAGATTTAAGAGTGTCTTAGGTGGAGCCAAAATCAAGTGTCACAAATGCAAGTGGGAGGATTTCCAATGTTTAATATGGTAAAAATAAGCGGAAGTTATCTGCCGGTCCGGCACAGTCTGCCATGCTTTTGTCATATACTGTAAAGTGGTGTCGAACTGGGTGTCGAACTGGAGCCTCACCATTTGCATATGTGAGGCTCCAGTTATACATCGAGTGTCACATTAAATGACGAAAATGAAGAGTTAAAGCAGCTGGAGAGGTTTTCTTACAACTTTTGAGCTGACAGTTTTGGAAAATGTTTCCTTCACGCTGCACTGTACAACATAGGCAGCCAAGAGTCTCCAAAACAATACAGAATTGACAGATAGGAGAAAATTCCCACTCGTCCTGAAGTTCCCAAAATCCAGCACTGAGCGTAAACAAAGTGTCTAAGTAGCGTGGGAATGCTAACCCTAACCCTAGCTGGAGTTTGAGCAATCCAGCACTGAGCTTAAAAAGATGAGTCAAAGTAACGTCTAATCGGATTAGTTTCCTTAGAGCTGGTTCTGAGTTTGCTCAAGAGTTTACCTTTCACAGATGCGCAAAGAAGAATGTTGGGGGTGCACGCTTCAAGGTGCCTTACAGCTGTAGGGAGTGATTCGAGACGATTCGTGGCGTGTGCTCGTTCCCATATACCGTACGCCCCGGGGTGCAGTGCTAGGATGACGTACAATACCGCTTGGGCTCGTAACGGCGTTATATGCAAGTGCGGGACGTGAGGGTTTTCGTTTGTTCGTTTTGTTTTGCTCTGCTTTGCTTTGTTTTGCTTTCCATCGCGTTGGTAAGAGCGTAAATAAAAAGGCGATTCCTGCGTCTACCACTAATGTAAGAGCTATTTCAAGTGCGACGTGGTGCGGCTTTTCAAATGCTTGTGGGCATTTCTCTGTTGTTGATTCTTTTTTTGTGTGTAACAAAGTGGCATTTTCATGTCCGGACGGGGAGACTTTATCATTCCGACATGAAGCCACCCTTAAGTCCTCTGAGGCGTGTCTGTCTGCAAGGCTTGTATTTTGGAAATGTTTTTTTGAAAGGGAGAACGACTTTGAAATAGGCTTCCGCCGGCGCCTCGCGATCCAGGTAAGATTGTAGCAAGAACGCAGCGGCAGTGGGGCTTGCTGTAGTCGTGGCTGAGTGGTTAAGGCGATGGACTAGAAATCCATTGGGGTCTCCCAGCACAGGTTCCAATCCTGCCGACTACGTTGTCCGCCTTCAGTCGGTGTGTTTCGGCAGAAGCAAAGAAGCGCGCCTCTTTGCTGTTCCTGGTGGTTTTAAAACGCCCAATCGCTTGTACCCGCTGCCTTGGAAATAAGTTCTTCAGTGTCCGCGAATGGCATTTTGCAGATGTCGACGCGTTTTGCACAGAGCACCAAAAAAGCGTCTTTTTTGAAGGCCCAGGCACTGAGCATTGGTGGTTCAGTGGTAGAATTCTCGCCTGCCACGCGGGAGGCTCGGGTTCGATTCCCGGCCAATACAGCGGCTTTTGCAGCGAGCGGCTCCATCACTTGCATCCCCTTGCAACTCGCAACTGAAAACCCACTGAAGCTAAGCAGGTGTGAGCCAGGTCAGTACCCGGATAAGGGTGAGCTACAGGGAAAAACAAAGCTTCCAGCTGGAAGCGGTGTTAATGGTGCCGGCGGGAGGGCATTCACCCTGAGGTCTGTGCGGGTCCCAATGCCCCAGCATAGTGACAGAGAAATAAACATGTTTGGGCAACTTTGGTCACCCCCAATTAACTTCTGGGGCAGGAAAAGCACACTTTTCAAAACTTGTTTTTCAGCTCGAAATAAACGTGTTTTTTCAAACCTTGGAATCCCAATGTAACTGCCTGGCTCATTAGAGCCCACTGAGTCAGCCCTTAACCCCACTGTGCAGAAGTTGTCAAAACGGGTTTTTCAGCAGAAATAAACACGTTTGGGCAACTTTGGTCACCCCCATTTAACTTCTGGGGCAGGAAAAGCACACTTTTCAAAACGTGTTTTTCAGCTCGCTGTGACCTCTGTTTTACATCTCATCCAAAAGACAGCGCCCTTTTGCAACACAGCGTCTCTGTCACTATCATAAGTGACTGCCATCATAAGAATATGAGTCCAATATTTTAGAATATAGTCAGAATGACTTCTAACCTTACCTGTGGTGTCTTTAATCCCTATTGCTCAATGCATGGTGTACGTACTGCATAGATGTGTCTTGAGAATGAGGAATGGGCCCCTGAGACGGTCATTTACCTGTTTCACAAATGATCGTATTTTACTAGAGATTCTGTTTGGGATTCAGATGTGCATTCGGACAGCAATCCCTTTCAAGAAATGATACGTTCTGGATGAGGTCAAAGGTGCTGGAACACTGTATTTAGGATGTGTTTGCAGTGATTGTGTGTCTCCTGCTTCAACGCAGTGATATATAAATGTGCTCCTGTAATTTATTGGTACAAGCCCAGGGCAGTAAGCAGTCTGAGGATTTATTTCCAGACGGCATAGAGCAGTGAAGCAGTGAAGTAGTGCAACACACTGGATCATTATATTATTAGAATCTATTCTACTTAAATTATTACATTATACACAATTTGAGTTCATTTTAAAAAGTAAAAGGTAATGAAAGGAATGCATTTTCATAAGAAAGATAATACCGATATGCATGTGATAATCTTCCTTATATCATGTAGTGTGTCATTTGGACACTTTATGGGCTTGAAATACAAAGAAAATCATGTTCTATGGTACAAGATAAATACAAAACATAAGCTTTTATTTTAATTAGATTTGTTTATAAAGCATAAGCAATCATTTATTACATTAATATATGTGAAAATGACATTTTAGCATCATAATATTACATAAAGGTCTCTAGCATCAACACAGTGATATATATATATGCTCAGTGATTTATTGGTACATGCCCAGGTCAATAATCAGAATGAGGATTTATTTCCAGACGGGCTACAGGTAGTGTTGTGAAATACTTCAACACACTGGATAAAAACCAAAGAAATGAAGATATGTAGCAATCACATTGTAACAGGGGTGACAGTGACAGTGACTTAATGCTTATACTAGTGGACTTTTGGTACCTTTAGGGTACGGAGCGAGCCGCAGGGAAGGCTCGCTCCGTGCGCACACGTCCTTTCGATGCCAGTCCAACAAGTGCTCCGCATTAGCTGCGTCGGGGCCCCGGCGTGTCGCACCTCACCTCACCTCGCACTGCCCCCTCCTTGAATGTCTGCCGCTGGGCATGCCCTGCTCTCCTCCGCCTTATCTTATCGCGTGTGAGCACCGACAATGGCCACAATGCCGGGGAATGGCACCTGTAAAGTGTTAATTAGGGCACAGGAACAGCCCGTCTCGTCTCGGGGGGGGCGGCTTCAGAGACAATACAGCAAACACAGCGGGGCGGGGGAAGAAGACGACACCACACATGCGGGTACATTCAGCTCCGGCGGGAACGAGACATTTGTCGGTCTTTTCAAGTGCCGAGAGCCGAGCAATCCTTCACTTGTATCGTTTCTCCCCGGTGACTAGATCTGGCCCTGCGACTCTCGACTGGGCTCACCCCCGGGGCAGCCCAGCAGGTGTGAGCCTGGCCGGCACCCGGATGGGAGATTCCACCCCGGAAAAGCTCCGGTTGCTGCTGCTCCTGCAAGAGGTGTGACTGGGACCAGTAGGGAGCGTTCACCCTGCGGGCTGTGTGGCTCTCTTACGCCCCAGCCTCCTGATGGCGACACTCTGCTGCACAAACAGGCGCCGTCCTTCAGGGGAGGCGTCAAACCGAGGTCCCGACCCTCCTTGGCCATTAGGAAACCCCAGGGCGTCTCTCAAAAAGAGACGCCGGGGGTGTCCCTCTGGTGTTAGTGCTCCCCTTTACCCATCAGTCGGGGTCTCCTCCTAATCCCCGTCTCACCTGTAACAATCAATGACGAGGCCCCCCTGTCCGTGAGATTTAGTACTCGCGCAAGAGACCGGGGGAAGAGCGCGAACGCGGTCCCCCGCCCCCCACAAAGTGCGCGCTCCGGGTTCCCTCTCGGGGCCCTGCAACACAGCGGAAGGGCAGCGAGAAGGAGCCTCTTGCTCTGACGGCGCAAGGCCACAAGAGGGCGGAGGCGCCGCGCGCCCGGCCGACGTGTTGGACCGGTGCGCTTTACGTGCTGAAATAAACACGCGAAAGCCCCGAAATGTTTCCAGAGTGCTGTGCACTGGAGGTTTTTGTCTGGTGAAGACTTGCCTGGTGCTCCTCCGTGCAGATTGTTTGTCCTCCTCCAGTGCGGGACGAGCCAACACAAGGGAGCGCATTCGCCAACATCCAGGCACGCAATGCGATTTGGAAAGCAGCTCCTTTCCAAAGAGTTGCACACGAACGATCCTTCAGTCCCGCTCGGGGGGCACGGAGCCCCCGCCACACACAGCTTCAAGTAGCGAGTCAGGCGCCGGGGCTTTCGCTTACGGCCACACCACCCTGAACAAGCCTGATCTCGTCTGATCTCGGAAGCTAAGCAGGGTCGGGCCTGGTTAGTACTTGGATGGGAGTCCGCCTGGGAATACCAGGTGCTGTAAGCTTTTGCTCTCCCGGCCAGCAGGGGTCGCCGTTGGTGCCGTAGGCTTTGGGAGGAAAACCTGCAGGATGGAAAGGTGATCTATAGCCTCATCTCTAGAGATGTTTTGTTGCTGTGGCATGTGTGTGACCCATATTCAAAAAAAAAACCCGTCTGTAAAACGAATATCGAAGCTGCCTCTAAATCTGCAAATGAAGATGAGTCGATAAACCACTCGTTTTTCGTATAACTAGACATATATTCATTTGTTACCGATTTCATTCATTGAGCACGGATACAATAGAGGTACAGCCATTCACTGTTTGACATGTCTGCACTGGTACAGAACCGAGCAATCAGAAAACGGGTGAAACTGTCTTTAGACTCAGCATACAGTATCGAGGCCCCCCATGACCAAATAAAGGCTAACCTCGATAATCAGCCTAAAGAACGCAGACTACAGCAAAACGACTGACTTTGAAAAGGGAATGAACGTCCGGAAGGAGTAGTGGAACTAGCTTGAGATGCTTCTCCGGACCCCTAACTAAAAGCCAGCGAGAACCAGCAGCGGCGTCCACTCCTGTCGAACCGGGATCCTTCCGCAGCCACGCAGCTCGTGGTGTCCTAACCCTCCCGTATCTGATTTTGGACCAAGCACATCAGGGGAGAGCGCGAACGCAGTCCCCCACTACCAGAAATTATGCAGTCGAGATTCCCACATTTGGGGAATTCGCAGGGGTCAGCACAGCCGGAGTGCAATGGCCGAGCCTCGCCCTGGGTGAACCTCCTTCTTGATCAAGGTATCTCCCCTGCCAGGTAAGTATGAGTTAAACAGGCCCCTGCAAGCGGCCCGCACCCACAGCACAAATCGCACAGCCTAGGCCACCTCCTCGCCCCGCACGCCACCGCCTCCTGCTGGGCCCACTCTTTCACACACTCACACGCCACACTAACACTCAAAAGTGTGGGCAAAACGAGAAAACGAGCGCGCCGTTTCCTACACATCTGCAGTCGCCGTTGCGCATTCGCAGCATGTCCCGGGATGCAATTCGGCCTCATTTGCATAACTCCAGACCGGCAGATCGCCACGCAAGCTCGCGACGTGCGCCTGCCACACACCGAACAAACCTTTTCAGCAATTTCCAAAAAACGGGCCTGCTCGCCTGCCCACAAGGCTCCGTCTCTTACCTGCTCTCCAGAGCCTGCTGCCTTCTGTGCTTTTCTCTCGGCACCGCTGCAGTGCACACAACTCCTGCAGCGGGAGGGGGGGAGAAAGATCCCGCGCTCCGCAGCAGGGAAGGCTCGCTCCGTGCGCACACGTCCTTTCGATGCCAGTCCAACAAGTGCTCCGCATTAGCTGCGTCGGGGCTCCGGCGTGTCGCACCTCACCTCACCTCGCACTGCCCCCTCCTTGAATGTCTGCCGCTGGGCATGCCCCGCTCTCCTCCGCCTTATCTTATCGCGTGTGAGCACCGACAATGGCCACAATGCCGGGGAATGGCACCTGTAAAGTGTTAATTGGGGCACAGGAACAGCCCGTCTCGTCTCGGGGGGGCCGGCTTCAGAGACAATACAGCAAACACAGCGGGGCGGGGGAAGAAGACGACACCACACATGCGGGTACATTCAGCTCCGGCGGGAACGAGACATTTGTCGGTCTTTTCAAGTGCCGAGAGCCGAGCAATCCTTCACTTGTATCGTTTCTCCCCGGTGACTAGATCTGGCCCTGCGACTCTCGACTGGGCTCACCCCCGGGGCAGCCCAGCAGGTGTGAGCCTGGCCGGCACCCGGATGGGAGATTCCACCCCGGAAAAGCTCCGGTTGCTGCTGCTCCTGCAAGAGGTGTGACTGGGACCAGTAGGGAGCGCTCACCCAGCGGGCTGTGTGGCTCTCTTACGCCCCAGCCTCCTGATGGCGACACTCTGCTGCACAAACAGGCGCCGTCCTTCGGGGGAGGCGTCAAACCGAGGTCCCGACCCTCCTTGGCCATTAGGAAACCCCAGGGCGTCTCTCAAAAAGAGACGCCGGGGGTGTCCCTCTGGTGTTAGTGCTCCGCTTTACCCATCAGTCGGGGTCTCCTCCTAATCCCCGTCTCACCTGTAACAATCAATGACGAGGCCC